>NW_027311922.1:300000-515165 GCF_040954645.1 Diabrotica undecimpunctata | reverse complement strand
AATCCCCAATGGGAGTAAAGGAATCTGACCAATACTTTAAGATGGTTCTCCAAGACATAGAAAAAGAATTTCAAAAACCAGAACACATATAAATCTAATGTTGTATATGAAAAACTAAATACAGTTTCCATGGATTTTATTTCAAATTTAGTTCTCAGTCCAACAGGAAAAAAGCATATACTAGTGATAGTTGATTTATATACAAAATTTATTAAACTATATCCCTGCTCCAGAACAAATGTTAAAACATTAAAATTATATATTAATCAATTTTTCGAAGAAATAGGACCATTTAGAAATTGCATAATAGATAATGCTACATATTTTAACAACCAAAAATTTCGGACATTTTGTGAGAAAAAGGGAATCAACATTCATTTTACAAGTATCAGACATCCTCAGGCAAATCCTGCAGAAAGATATATTAAAGAAGTTATAAAATATTTAAGGATACTGTGTCAAAATCAACACGAAACTTGGCAGCAACATATACCACAAGTAGAATATTTTTAAATAATACACATAATTTGAATACAGAGGAAGTACCAGAATATTTAATGTTTGGCCATATAGGAAACAGAAAGTGGATTAGTGAATATAATCAGGATATGTTAGAACAAGTAATGCAGAAAGTGAATAACCGAATTAGGCAGGAAAGCTGAAAAATATATCAGAAGACAAAATCGAAAT
Source organism: Diabrotica undecimpunctata (assembly GCF_040954645.1). Lineage (NCBI taxonomy): Eukaryota > Metazoa > Arthropoda > Insecta > Coleoptera > Chrysomelidae > Diabrotica > Diabrotica undecimpunctata. The sequence goes on along the minus strand of NW_027311922.1, from coordinate 514,475 downwards.
ATAAAAAAACCAATCACATTTCAAAAAGGAGACCTAGTGTTAATTCGTTCACTTAGAAAAAGTAATGTTAAAGAAAACCGTTGTAAGAAATTACAACCAATGTTTGAAGGTACATATACAATTGAAAATCAGAATGGACTAAATAGTTATGTGTTAATAGATGCAGAGAACAGACTAAGAGGCATATTTCATATCAACGACATTTTTCAATATCATGAAGAGATTGAATAATGATTTCTATACCTTTAACACAAATATAATAACACTAATAACTTACTGATAGATCCATTTCATAGATAGATGGTAGATTTCTTTGTTGTGAATAAATTTGACATCATACTTGTTGAATTTTGTACATATGGAAATTGTTTGGTACCCTAAAAATCATAATTTGGGCTTAGATACTATAATTGCTATAAAAATGTCTTTCTAATATAATAAAGTGGAAAAACTTACCAATTTATATTGATGAAGTTATTTTGAATGGAAATAATTCCTAGATTTTGTCTATAAATAAACAGAACACAATATCTATTATATTTTTAATTAAGGTTATATTTTATTCTCTGATATCGCATCCATTGTCTCATTTGACATGACAGTTTGACCATAGAATAGCTGAACTGTGATCCGTTGTTCTCTGTTTTGACATAGACAGCGAACAGGGATGTATTTAACACATTTTAAATAAATAAAAAAAAAAATTTGATTTATTAAATTTAATAAGGTATGAGAAAATTAATATTTAAAAAAATAATATGTAAATTATTTATTTTAAATATTATTTTTGGGTATTGTAACGATTGGGGTTTATAGAAAATAATTTATAAGTTATATACTACATAATATTAGATATAAAAAAGTATTTGATTATTTTAAATAAGTTATATACTAGAGAATTTAATAAAAATATATTTATGTGAGGGCATTTTTAATAAATTAGCATATAATAATTGTAAAAAGTTGTATTTAGTAATTTTAATGTTGTAAATAGATTTAAGTGAGCCATGTGCTTAGGCAACCAAAAATACTCTCGGAGATTGACAGATATTTATACTCTGAAGTGACGTTTAAGAATATTTACGAATATAAAGTGGGTTATAATAATATATTGTTTGAAATGTGTATTTTATTAAATTAGAGTGTTAGTTACTAATTTAATTATATATTCTGATCTGAAAAGCCTAAATGTAAACAAAATTATTAATAGAAAAGAATGGAATTCTCTGGATCTCCGGAGATGGCCATGTTTGCGAAATGGTTTGTTCCAGAAAATTCATACAAGTATGAAATAGAACAAATTGGAACATGATCTCTTACCAGATGGTTCTAGAAATCCAAAAACATATAAATACCCGTGATTTGGATTCAAGATGGCAGTTTTTGGGAGTTTTTTTAAGAGTTTTTAGAGTTTTTAGTTAGAAGTCAAGCAGTTTTATAAGAAATATGAAAGTTAGTTGGAGATAGTCCAATTATTTAATATAGTGAGTTAAATGAAGATTAAAAATTATGCATATAATTTAATGCACATTTATAATTATACACAAATAATTATTGAAGATTAAAAAAAGTATATTGGAAGAAATTAAATTATATTATGGTTGGAGATTAGTATAAATCAACTTATAATAAGTGGATATTGGTATATTGAAAAGAAGAATAAATATAAATGCTGTTGCTGGTTTGGTTGGTGGTGTATAAATGCTGGTGAAGAAAACTATATCTTAAATTGGTAGAAGCTGATAATTGGAAAAAGAAATTTCACAAAAACAAGGATAACCGAAGTACGAAGACTTTCAGTGGTGATTAGAATATATATAGTGGAAAACAGTTCATTTAGGCATTCAGTGAAAGAAAGGTACAAAATTTTGTTAATATAATTTAGTTAATGTCATAACAATTTCAATTTTGAAGATAGTTTGTTTAAATTTAACATTGTCTATAGAATTTAATTAGTTTTATAAGAACATCAATTTAAAGATAGTTTATTTTAAATTTACATTGGCTAGGTTAGATATATATGTGTGTTTCATAATAGTTATAATAAAGATAATTTAAAAAAGTACTTACAAGCTAATTCTTTGAGAACCGCGATAAAAACCCTATATATTATATTATTAAAAAGACTCATTGCTCATCATTCAAACAAAAAACACATCATAACAATTTGGCACCCAACGCGGTGGCTCTCTATTTAAAAGAATTAGTTTGGGAAGATAAGTGCTCTCATATAATTAAATTAATTATCAGTAGAAAGAAAAAAGTATAGATTTTAATTTTAATTATATTTGAACAAGTAAAGTCTCAAAATGTCTCAAGGAAAGAAAGGTACAAGAAGCAAAAAGAATGAAGAAGATGTGGAAGTAGAAACACAACCTATACAAGAGGAGAGTTTAGTTCAAGTTCCACAAGATACTGCAGAAATGAATCCAGAAAGAAAGGAAAATGTCAATATGGCAGCTTTGATGTCATTAATGATGCAGATGAACAAGACAATGGAAGAGAATACGAAAAAAATGGAAGAGAATACGAAAAAAATGGAAGAGAATTCAAAAGAAGTCAAAACGCAAAATTCCATACTTTCCGAAATTGACATTTTGGCTTACAATTTTACACCTTGATTATAGGTAATAGTATCCTGTCTTGTATGTTTAGCTTTTAAATGCTATACATTATCTCTAGATACTATTTATATGCTATTGCGGATATATATGGTACTACCAATTGGTGTCTAGTATATAAGAGACATTGATAAATAAGTAGAAAACCAATCCCTGATCAACCCTATTACAAGGAAATAGTCCATCTAGCTTAACCTTGTATCATTCCAATTTACTCTGTTAATTGTCACAGAGTGTCTATTTATGTTATCAATATTAACATATAACAGGTTGGAGATAGTACATCAACCCATATGTGGTGCAGTTAAAATTTACACCTGGTAAAAAACAAATTAGACCTATACATACAGTTGTATTACGAGAAAACATTATAAGATAAGTAGACTTTAACCTCAGATCTATATAAGTTGAATTATCCTTCTGCAAACAGTAATAGTGTGGACATCATAAACCATGGCTGAAGAGTACACGGGCGGCACCTTGACTGCATTACAGACAAATAGAGATTTTCCCAAAATTGCTGGGATTGAGGGTATCCCATCGAAGCCTAAGACGATATCACTTAAGGATTTCCCTGTCCCCTACTTAGATATAAATGGAAGTATAACGGAACATCAGTTAAATGCGATATTGGGGTTGTTAGTATCAAAATTCTATATAGCAGAAGGTGCACCGGTAGAACAACCCCAACAACTGCTATGCTGGGCAATTGGAATGTTAGCTGCATGCATCGACTTAAGAGACAGACTGCCATGGCCAAATATGGAGGATGCCATGGCCACTGCTGGAATCCACATGGTTTTCGAACCAAAATCAATAGAAGACATTAAGCAGGCAATGGATAACGATGTTCGATACAAGAAGTTTTTGGAGCAGTGGAGGAAAAAAGCACGTGAATTCGGGCACTCCTACCTGGTATTTATTTACACATGCATCATCCTAACATCAATGACCAAGACGATGACAGACGTGAATTATGAAGGGTGGTTTACAAACAGAGTTAAGGGTTTCTCAGGCACACTGGGTGACACCTTCACCCCCGAAAATTCCACCCTTAGTACCTTCCCGAATTGTCTAAATTACAACAATTGCAAAGGTTCATGGGAGCCAACCACAGGGTCAGGAAGGAGTTTTTTAAGGAGCTCATTGCACTCTGTAGGAGGAGCAGGAACTTTATTTCAAAAGGACTATCAGAGGTACTGTTCTTAAACAGATCATTAGAGATGCACCATCTGTTTCTCATTGATAAATACATTATGCAAGAGCATCCTGAGTTCTTGCATATGATCTTCCTGAGGGGGCTACAGGATCGCTTTTCTAGAGCTATGAAGTTGCTTAGTACCTTGGACCCTTCTGTGGTACTGTATGCAAAGTTATTACTGGACAAGAACGATACACAAGCACTAAACAGAGCTAATTTTGAAGAGGCCATTGTTGTGGCGACACATATAGCACAACACACCAGCTCGACATTTAGGAACTACTTTAGGACAGACAATGCAGCCCATGAGACACTTAGAGACATAGTGGACAAGTACTTTGCTATGAGGAACAAGTTATCTCAGATGTGCTTAGGGGAAAGCAAGCAATCCCCAATGGGAGTAAAGGAATCTGACCAATACTTTAAGATGGTTCTCCAAGACATAGAAAAAGAATTTCAAAAACCAGAACACATATAAATCTAATGTTGTATATGAAAAACTAAATACAGTTTCCATGGATTTTATTTCAAATTTAGTTCTCAGTCCAACAGGAAAAAAGCATATACTAGTGATAGTTGATTTATATACAAAATTTATTAAACTATATCCCTGCTCCAGAACAAATGTTTAAAACATTAAAATTATATATTAATCAATTTTTCGAAGAAATAGGACCATTTAGAAATTGCATAATAGATAATGCTACATATTTTAACAACCAAAAATTTCGGACATTTTGTGAGAAAAAGGGAATCAACATTCATTTTACAAGTATCAGACATCCTCAGGCAAATCCTGCAGAAAGATATATTAAAGAAGTTATAAAATATTTAAGGATACTGTGTCAAAATCAACACGAAACTTGGCAGCAACATATACCACAAGTAGAATATTTTAAATAATACACATAATTTGAATACAGAGGAAGTACCAGAATATTTAATGTTTGGCCATATAGGAAACAGAAAGTGGATTAGTGAATATAATCAGGATATGTTAGAACAAGTAATGCAGAAAGTGAATAACCGAATTAGGAGGAAAGCTGAAAAATATATCAGAAGACAAAATCGAAATATAAAAAAACCAATCACATTTCAAAAAGGAGACCTAGTGTTAATTCGTTCACTTAGAAAAAGTAATGTTAAAGAAAACCGTTGTAAGAAATTACAACCAATGTTTGAAGGTACATATACAATTGAAAATCAGAATGGACTAAATAGTTATGTGTTAATAGATGCAGAGAACAGACTAAGAGGCATATTTCATATCAACGACATTTTTCAATATCATGAAGAGATTGAATAATGATTTCTATACCTTTAACACAAATATAATAACACTAATAACTTACTGATAGATCCATTTCATAGATAGATGGTAGATTTCTTTGTTGTGAATAAATTTGACATCATACTTGTTGAATTTTGTACATATGGAAATTGTTTGGTACCCTAAAAATCATAATTTGGGCTTAGATACTATAATTGCTATAAAAATGTCTTTCTAATATAATAAAGTGGAAAAACTTACCAATTTATATTGATGAAGTTATTTGAATGGAAATAATTCCTAGATTTTGTCTATAAATAAACAGAACACAATATCTATTATATTTTTAATTAAGGTTATATTTTATTCTCTGATATCGCATCCATTGTCTCATTTGACATGACAGTTTGACCATAGAATAGCTGAACTGTGATCCGTTGTTCTCTGTTTTGACATAGACAGCGAACAGGGATGTATTTAACACATTTTAAATAAATAAAAAAAAAAATTTGATTTATTAAATTTAATAAGGTATGAGAAAATTAATATTTAAAAAAATAATATGTAAATTATTTATTTTAAATATTATTTTTGGGGTATTGTAACGATTGGGGTTTATAGAAAATAATTTATAAGTTATATACTACATAATATTAGATATAAAAAAGTATTTGATTATTTTAAATAAGTTATATACTAGAGAATTTAATAAAAATATATTTATGTGAGGGCATTTTTAATAAATTAGCATATAATAATTGTAAAAAGTTGTATTTAGTAATTTTAATGTTGTAAATAGATTTAAGTGAGCCATGTGCTTAGGCAACCAAAAATACTCTCGGAGATTGACAGATATTTATACTCTGAAGTGACGTTTAAGAATATTTACGAATATAAAGTGGGTTATAATAATATATTGTTTGAAATGTGTATTTTATTAAATTAGAGTGTTAGTTACTAATTTAATTATATATTCTGATCTGAAAAGCCTAAATGTAAACAAAATTATTAATAGAAAAGAATGGAATTCTCTGGATCTCCGGAGATGGCCATGTTTGCGAAATGGTTTGTTCCAGAAAATTCATACAAGTATGAAATAGAACAAATTGGAACATGATCTCTTACCAGATGGTTCTAGAAATCCAAAAACATATAAATACCCGTGATTTGGATTCAAGATGGCAGTTTTTGGGAGTTTTTTTAAGAGTTTTTAGAGTTTTTAGTTAGAAGTCAAGCAGTTTTATAAGAAATATGAAAGTTAGTTGGAGATAGTCCAATTGTTTAATATAGTGAGTTAAATGAAGATTAAAAATTATGCATATAATTTAATGCACATTTATAATTATACACAAATAATTATTGAAGATTAAAAAAAGTATATTGGAAGAAATTAAATTATATTATGGTTGGAGATTAGTATAAATCAACTTATAATAAGTGGATATTGGTATATTGAAAAGAAGAATAAATATAAATGCTGTTTGCTGGTTTGGTTGGTGGTGTATAAATGCTGGTGAAGAAAACTATATCTTAAATTGGTAGAAGCTGATAATTGGAAAAAGAAATTTCACAAAAACAAGGATAACCGAAGTACGAAGACTTTCAGTGGTGATTAGAATATATATAGTGGAAAACAGTTCATTTAGGCATTCAGTGAAAGAAAGGTACAAAATTTTGTTAATATAATTTAGTTAATGTCATAACAATTTCAATTTTGAAGATAGTTTGTTTAAATTTAACATTGTCTATAGAATTTAATTAGTTTTATAAGAACATCAATTTAAAGATAGTTTATTTTAAATTTACATTGGCTAGGTTAGATATATATGTGTGTTTCATAATAGTTATAATAAAGATAATTTAAAAAAGTACTTACAAGCTAATTCTTTGAGAACCGCGATAAAAACCCTATATATTATATTATTAAAAAGACTCATTGCTCATCATTCAAACAAAAAACACATCATAACAATTTGGCACCCAACGCGGTGGCTCTCTATTTAAAAGAATTAGTTTGGGAAGATAAGTGCTCTCATATAATTAAATTAATTATCAGTAGAAAGAAAAAAGTATAGATTTTAATTTTAATTATATTTGAACAAGTAAAGTCTCAAAATGTCTCAAGGAAAGAAAGGTACAAGAAGCAAAAAGAATGAAGAAGATGTGGAAGTAGAAACACAACCTATACAAGAGGAGAGTTTAGTTCAAGTTCCACAAGATACTGCAGAAATGAATCCAGAAAGAGAGGAAAATGTCAATATGGCAGCTTTGATGTCATTAATGATGCAGATGAACAAGACAATGGAAGAGAATACGAAAAAAATGGAAGAGAATACGAAAAAAATGGAAGAGAATTCAAAAGAAGTCAAAACGCAAAATTCCATACTTTCCGAAATTGACATTTTGGCTTACAATTTTACACCTTGATTATAGGTAATAGTATCCTGTCTTGTATGTTTAGCTTTTAAATGCTATACATTATCTCTAGATACTATTTATATGCTATTGCGGATATATATGGTACTACCAATTGGTGTCTAGTATATAAGAGACATTGATAAATAAGTAGAAAACCAATCCCTGATCAACCCTATTACAAGGAAATAGTCCATCTAGCTTAACCTTGTATCATTCCAATTTACTCTGTTAATTGTCACAGAGTGTCTATTTATGTTATCAATATTAACATATAACAGGTTGGAGATAGTACATCAACCCATATGTGGTGCAGTTAAAATTTACACCTGGTAAAAAACAAATTAGACCTATACATACAGTTGTATTACGAGAAAACATTATAAGATAAGTAGACTTTAACCTCAGATCTATATAAGTTGAATTATCCTTCTGCAAACAGTAATAGTGTGGACATCATAAACCATGGCTGAAGAGTACACGGGCGGCACCTTGACTGCATTACAGACAAATAGAGATTTTCCCAAAATTGCTGGGATTGAGGGTATCCCATCGAAGCCTAAGACGATATCACTTAAGGATTTCCCTGTCCCCTACTTAGATATAAATGGAAGTATAACGGAACATCAGTTAAATGCGATATTGGGGTTGTTAGTATCAAAATTCTATATAGCAGAAGGTGCACCGGTAGAACAACCCCAACAACTGCTATGCTGGGCAATTGGAATGTTAGCTGCATGCATCGACTTAAGAGACAGACTGCCATGGCCAAATATGGAGGATGCCATGGCCACTGCTGGAATCCACATGGTTTTCGAACCAAAATCAATAGAAGACATTAAGCAGGCAATGGATAACGATGTTCGATACAAGAAGTTTTTGGAGCAGTGGAGGAAAAAAGCACGTGAATTCGGGCACTCCTACCTGGTATTTATTTACACATGCATCATCCTAACATCAATGACCAAGACGATGACAGACGTGAATTATGAAGGGTGGTTTACAAACAGAGTTAAGGGTTTCTCAGGCACACTGGGTGACACCTTCACCCCCGAAAATTCCACCCTTAGTACCTTCCCCGAATTGTCTAAATTACAACAATTGCAAAGGTTCATGGGAGCCAACCACAGGGTCAGGAAGGAGTTTTTTAAGGAGCTCATTGCACTCTGTAGGAGGAGCAGGAACTTTATTTCAAAAGGACTATCAGAGGTACTGTTCTTAAACAGATCATTAGAGATGCACCATCTGTTTCTCATTGATAAATACATTATGCAAGAGCATCCTGAGTTCTTGCATATGATCTTCCTGAGGGGGCTACAGGATCGCTTTTCTAGAGCTATGAAGTTGCTTAGTACCTTGGACCCTTCTGTGGTACTGTATGCAAAGTTATTACTGGACAAGAACGATACACAAGCACTAAACAGAGCTAATTTTGAAGAGGCCATTGTTGTGGCGACACATATAGCACAACACACCAGCTCGACATTTAGGAACTACTTTAGGACAGACAATGCAGCCCATGAGACACTTAGAGACATAGTGGACAAGTACTTTGCTATGAGGAACAAGTTATCTCAGATGTGCTTAGGGGAAAGCAAGCAATCCCCAATGGGAGTAAAGGAATCTGACCAATACTTTAAGATGGTTCTCCAAGACATAGAAAAAGAATTTCAAAAACCAGAACACATATAAATCTAATGTTGTATATGAAAAACTAAATACAGTTTCCATGGATTTTATTTCAAATTTAGTTCTCAGTCCAACAGGAAAAAAGCATATACTAGTGATAGTTGATTTATATACAAAATTTATTAAACTATATCCCTGCTCCAGAACAAATGTTAAAACATTAAAATTATATATTAATCAATTTTTCGAAGAAATAGGACCATTTAGAAATTGCATAATAGATAATGCTACATATTTTAACAACCAAAAATTTCGGACATTTTGTGAGAAAAAGGGAATCAACATTCATTTTACAAGTATCAGACATCCTCAGGCAAATCCTGCAGAAAGATATATTAAAGAAGTTATAAAATATTTAAGGATACTGTGTCAAAATCAACACGAAACTTGGCAGCAACATATACCACAAGTAGAATATTTTTAAATAATACACATAATTTGAATACAGAGGAAGTACCAGAATATTTAATGTTTGGCCATATAGGAAACAGAAAGTGGATTAGTGAATATAATCAGGATATGTTAGAACAAGTAATGCAGAAAGTGAATAACCGAATTAGGAGGAAAGCTGAAAAATATATCAGAAGACAAAATCGAAATATAAAAAAACCAATCACATTTCAAAAAGGAGACCTAGTGTTAATTCGTTCACTTAGAAAAAGTAATGTTAAAGAAAACCGTTGTAAGAAATTACAACCAATGTTTGAAGGTACATATACAATTGAAAATCAGAATGGACTAAATAGTTATGTGTTAATAGATGCAGAGAACAGACTAAGAGGCATATTTCATATCAACGACATTTTTCAATATCATGAAGAGATTGAATAATGATTTCTATACCTTTAACACAAATATAATAACACTAATAACTTACTGATAGATCCATTTCATAGATAGATGGTAGATTTCTTTGTTGTGAATAAATTTGACATCATACTTGTTGAATTTTGTACATATGGAAATTGTTTGGTACCCTAAAAATCATAATTTGGGCTTAGATACTATAATTGCTATAAAAATGTCTTTCTAATATAATAAAGTGGAAAAACTTACCAATTTATATTGATGAAGTTATTTTGAATGGAAATAATTCCTAGATTTTGTCTATAAATAAACAGAACACAATATCTATTATATTTTTAATTAAGGTTATATTTTATTCTCTGATATCGCATCCATTGTCTCATTTGACATGACAGTTTGACCATAGAATAGCTGAACTGTGATCCGTTGTTCTCTGTTTTGACATAGACAGCGAACAGGGATGTATTTAACACATTTTAAATAAATAAAAAAAAAAAATTTGATTTATTAAATTTAATAAGGTATGAGAAAATTAATATTTAAAAAAATAATATGTAAATTATTTATTTTAAATATTATTTTTGGGGTATTGTAACGATTGGGGTTTATAGAAAATAATTTATAAGTTATATACTACATAATATTAGATATAAAAAAGTATTTGATTATTTTAAATAAGTTATATACTAGAGAATTTAATAAAAATATATTTATGTGAGGGCATTTTTAATAAATTAGCATATAATAATTGTAAAAAGTTGTATTTAGTAATTTTAATGTTGTAAATAGATTTAAGTGAGCCATGTGCTTAGGCAACCAAAAATACTCTCGGAGATTGACAGATATTTATACTCTGAAGTGACGTTTAAGAATATTTACGAATATAAAGTGGGTTATAATAATATATTGTTTGAAATGTGTATTTTATTAAATTAGAGTGTTAGTTACTAATTTAATTATATATTCTGATCTGAAAAGCCTAAATGTAAACAAAATTATTAATAGAAAAGAATGGAATTCTCTGGATCTCCGGAGATGGCCATGTTTGCGAAATGGTTTGTTCCAGAAAATTCATACAAGTATGAAATAGAACAAATTGGAACATGATCTCTTACCAGATGGTTCTAGAAATCCAAAAACATATAAATACCCGTGATTTGGATTCAAGATGGCAGTTTTTGGGAGTTTTTTTAAGAGTTTTTAGAGTTTTTAGTTAGAAGTCAAGCAGTTTTATAAGAAATATGAAAGTTAGTTGGAGATAGTCCAATTGTTTAATATAGTGAGTTAAATGAAGATTAAAAATTATGCATATAATTTAATGCACATTTATAATTATACACAAATAATTATTGAAGATTAAAAAAAGTATATTGGAAGAAATTAAATTATATTATGGTTGGAGATTAGTATAAATCAACTTATAATAAGTGGATATTGGTATATTGAAAAGAAGAATAAATATAAATGCTGTTTGCTGGTTTGGTTGGTGGTGTATAAATGCTGGTGAAGAAAACTATATCTTAAATTGGTAGAAGCTGATAATTGGAAAAAGAAATTTCACAAAAACAAGGATAACCGAAGTACGAAGACTTTCAGTGGTGATTAGAATATATATAGTGGAAAACAGTTCATTTAGGCATTCAGTGAAAGAAAGGTACAAAATTTTGTTAATATAATTTAGTTAATGTCATAACAATTTCAATTTTGAAGATAGTTTGTTTAAATTTAACATTGTCTATAGAATTTAATTAGTTTTATAAGAACATCAATTTAAAGATAGTTTATTTTAAATTTACATTGGCTAGGTTAGATATATATGTGTGTTTCATAATAGTTATAATAAAGATAATTTAAAAAAGTACTTACAAGCTAATTCTTTGAGAACCGCGATAAAAACCCTATATATTATATTATTAAAAAGACTCATTGCTCATCATTCAAACAAAAAACACATCATAACAATTTGGCACCCAACGCGGTGGCTCTCTATTTAAAAGAATTAGTTTGGGAAGATAAGTGCTCTCATATAATTAAATTAATTATCAGTAGAAAGAAAAAAGTATAGATTTTAATTTTAATTATATTTGAACAAGTAAAGTCTCAAAATGTCTCAAGGAAAGAAAGGTACAAGAAGCAAAAAGAATGAAGAAGATGTGGAAGTAGAAACACAACCTATACAAGAGGAGAGTTTAGTTCAAGTTCCACAAGATACTGCAGAAATGAATCCAGAAAGAGAGGAAAATGTCAATATGGCAGCTTTGATGTCATTAATGATGCAGATGAACAAGACAATGGAAGAGAATACGAAAAAAATGGAAGAGAATACGAAAAAAATGGAAGAGAATTCAAAAGAAGTCAAAACGCAAAATTCCATACTTTCCGAAATTGACATTTTGGCTTACAATTTTACACCTTGATTATAGGTAATAGTATCCTGTCTTGTATGTTTAGCTTTTAAATGCTATACATTATCTCTAGATACTATTTATATGCTATTGCGGATATATATGGTACTACCAATTGGTGTCTAGTATATAAGAGACATTGATAAATAAGTAGAAAACCAATCCCTGATCAACCATATTACAAGGAAATAGTCCATCTAGCTTAACCTTGTATCATTCCAATTTACTCTGTTAATTGTCACAGAGTGTCTATTTATGTTATCAATATTAACATATAACAGGTTGGAGATAGTACATCAACCCATATGTGGTGCAGTTAAAATTTACACCTGGTAAAAAACAAATTAGACCTATACATACAGTTGTATTACGAGAAAACATTATAAGATAAGTAGACTTTAACCTCAGATCTATATAAGTTGAATTATCCTTCTGCAAACAGTAATAGTGTGGACATCATAAACCATGGCTGAAGAGTACACGGGCGGCACCTTGACTGCATTACAGACAAATAGAGATTTTCCCAAAATTGCTGGGATTGAGGGTATCCCATCGAAGCCTAAGACGATATCACTTAAGGATTTCCCTGTCCCCTACTTAGATATAAATGGAAGTATAACGGAACATCAGTTAAATGCGATATTGGGGTTGTTAGTATCAAAATTCTATATAGCAGAAGGTGCACCGGTAGAACAACCCCAACAACTGCTATGCTGGGCAATTGGAATGTTAGCTGCATGCATCGACTTAAGAGACAGACTGCCATGGCCAAATATGGAGGATGCCATGGCCACTGCTGGAATCCACATGGTTTTCGAACCAAAATCAATAGAAGACATTAAGCAGGCAATGGATAACGATGTTCGATACAAGAAGTTTTTGGAGCAGTGGAGGAAAAAAGCACGTGAATTCGGGCACTCCTACCTGGTATTTATTTACACATGCATCATCCTAACATCAATGACCAAGACGATGACAGACGTGAATTATGAAGGGTGGTTTACAAACAGAGTTAAGGGTTTCTCAGGCACACTGGGTGACACCTTCACCCCCGAAAATTCCACCCTTAGTACCTTCCCCGAATTGTCTAAATTACAACAATTGCAAAGGTTCATGGGAGCCAACCACAGGGTCAGGAAGGAGTTTTTTAAGGAGCTCATTGCACTCTGTAGGAGGAGCAGGAACTTTATTTCAAAAGGACTATCAGAGGTACTGTTCTTAAACAGATCATTAAAGATGCACCATCTGTTTCTCATTGATAAATACATTATGCAAGAGCATCCTGAGTTCTTGCATATGATCTTCCTGAGGGGGCTACAGGATCGCTTTTCTAGAGCTATGAAGTTGCTTAGTACCTTGGACCCTTCTGTGGTACTGTATGCAAAGTTATTACTGGACAAGAACGATACACAAGCACTAAACAGAGCTAATTTTGAAGAGGCCATTGTTGTGGCGACACATATAGCACAACACACCAGCTCGACATTAAGAACTACTTTAGGACAGACAATGCAGCCCATGAGACACTTAGAGACATAGTGGACAAGTACTTTGCTATGAGGAACAAGTTATCTCAGATGTGCTTAGGGGAAAGCAAGCAATCCCCAATGGGAGTAAAGGAATCTGACCAATACTTTAAGATGGTTCTCCAAGACATAGAAAAAGAATTTCAAAAACCAGAACACATATAAATCTAATGTTGTATATGAAAAACTAAATACAGTTTCCATGGATTTTATTTCAAATTTAGTTCTCAGTCCAACAGGAAAAAAGCATATACTAGTGATAGTTGATTTATATACAAAATTTATTAAACTATATCCCTGCTCCAGAACAAATGTTAAAACATTAAAATTATATATTAATCAATTTTTCGAAGAAATAGGACCATTTAGAAATTGCATAATAGATAATGCTACATATTTTAACAACCAAAAATTTCGGACATTTTGTGAGAAAAAGGGAATCAACATTCATTTTACAAGTATCAGACATCCTCAGGCAAATCCTGCAGAAAGATATATTAAAGAAGTTATAAAATATTTAAGGATACTGTGTCAAAATCAACACGAAACTTGGCAGCAACATATACCACAAGTAGAATATTTTTAAATAATACACATAATTTGAATACAGAGGAAGTACCAGAATATTTAATGTTTGGCCATATAGGAAACAGAAAGTGGATTAGTGAATATAATCAGGATATGTTAGAACAAGTAATGCAGAAAGTGAATAACCGAATTAGGAGGAAAGCTGAAAAATATATCAGAAGACAAAATCGAAATATAAAAAAACCAATCACATTTCAAAAAGGAGACCTAGTGTTAATTCGTTCACTTAGAAAAAGTAATGTTAAAGAAAACCGTTGTAAGAAATTACAACCAATGTTTGAAGGTACATATACAATTGAAAATCAGAATGGACTAAATAGTTATGTGTTAATAGATGCAGAGAACAGACTAAGAGGCATATTTCATATCAACGACATTTTTCAATATCATGAAGAGATTGAATAATGATTTCTATACCTTTAACACAAATATAATAACACTAATAACTTACTGATAGATCCATTTCATAGATAGATGGTAGATTTCTTTGTTGTGAATAAATTTGACATCATACTTGTTGAATTTTGTACATATGGAAATTGTTTGGTACCCTAAAAATCATAATTTGGGCTTAGATACTATAATTGCTATAAAAATGTCTTTCTAATATAATAAAGTGGAAAAACTTACCAATTTATATTGATGAAGTTATTTTGAATGGAAATAATTCCTAGATTTTGTCTATAAATAAACAGAACACAATATCTATTATATTTTTAATTAAGGTTATATTTTATTCTCTGATATCGCATCCATTGTCTCATTTGACATGACAGTTTGACCATAGAATAGCTGAACTGTGATCCGTTGTTCTCTGTTTTGACATAGACAGCGAACAGGGATGTATTTAACACATTTTAAATAAATAAAAAAAAAAAAAATTTGATTTATTAAATTTAATAAGGTATGAGAAAATTAATATTTAAAAAAATAATATGTAAATTATTTATTTTAAATATTATTTTTGGGGTATTGTAACGATTGGGGTTTATAGAAAATAATTTATAAGTTATATACTACATAATATTAGATATAAAAAAGTATTTGATTATTTTAAATAAGTTATATACTAGAGAATTTAATAAAAATATATTTATGTGAGGGCATTTTTAATAAATTAGCATATAATAATTGTAAAAAGTTGTATTTAGTAATTTTAATGTTGTAAATAGATTTAAGTGAGCCATGTGCTTAGGCAACCAAAAATACTCTCGGAGATTGACAGATATTTATACTCTGAAGTGACGTTTAAGAATATTTACGAATATAAAGTGGGTTATAATAATATATTGTTTGAAATGTGTATTTTATTAAATTAGAGTGTTAGTTACTAATTTAATTATATATTCTGATCTGAAAAGCCTAAATGTAAACAAAATTATTAATAGAAAAGAATGGAATTCTCTGGATCTCCGGAGATGGCCATGTTTGCGAAATGGTTTGTTCCAGAAAATTCATACAAGTATGAAATAGAACAAATTGGAACATGATCTCTTACCAGATGGTTCTAGAAATCCAAAAACATATAAATACCCGTGATTTGGATTCAAGATGGCAGTTTTTGGGAGTTTTTTTAAGAGTTTTTAGAGTTTTTAGTTAGAAGTCAAGCAGTTTTATAAGAAATATGAAAGTTAGTTGGAGATAGTCCAATTGTTTAATATAGTGAGTTAAATGAAGATTAAAAATTATGCATATAATTTAATGCACATTTATAATTATACACAAATAATTATTGAAGATTAAAAAAAGTATATTGGAAGAAATTAAATTATATTATGGTTGGAGATTAGTATAAATCAACTTATAATAAGTGGATATTGGTATATTGAAAAGAAGAATAAATATAAATGCTGTTTGCTGGTTTGGTTGGTGGTGTATAAATGCTGGTGAAGAAAACTATATCTTAAATTGGTAGAAGCTGATAATTGGAAAAAGAAATTTCACAAAAACAAGGATAACCGAAGTACGAAGACTTTCAGTGGTGATTAGAATATATATAGTGGAAAACAGTTCATTTAGGCATTCAGTGAAAGAAAGGTACAAAATTTTGTTAATATAATTTAGTTAATGTCATAACAATTTCAATTTTGAAGATAGTTTGTTTAAATTTAACATTGTCTATAGAATTTAATTAGTTTTATAAGAACATCAATTTAAAGATAGTTTATTTTAAATTTACATTGGCTAGGTTAGATATATATGTGTGTTTCATAATAGTTATAATAAAGATAATTTAAAAAAGTACTTACAAGCTAATTCTTTGAGAACCGCGATAAAAACCCTATATATTATATTATTAAAAAGACTCATTGCTCATCATTCAAACAAAAAACACATCATAACAATTTGGCACCCAACGCGGTGGCTCTCTATTTAAAAGAATTAGTTTGGGAAGATAAGTGCTCTCATATAATTAAATTAATTATCAGTAGAAAGAAAAAAGTATAGATTTTAATTTTAATTATATTTGAACAAGTAAAGTCTCAAAATGTCTCAAGGAAAGAAAGGTACAAGAAGCAAAAAGAATGAAGAAGATGTGGAAGTAGAAACACAACCTATACAAGAGGAGAGTTTAGTTCAAGTTCCACAAGATACTGCAGAAATGAATCCAGAAAGAGAGGAAAATGTCAATATGGCAGCTTTGATGTCATTAATGATGCAGATGAACAAGACAATGGAAGAGAATACGAAAAAAATGGAAGAGAATACGAAAAAAATGGAAGAGAATTCAAAAGAAGTCAAAACGCAAAATTCCATACTTTCCGAAATTGACATTTTGGCTTACAATTTTACACCTTGATTATAGGTAATAGTATCCTGTCTTGTATGTTTAGCTTTTAAATGCTATACATTATCTCTAGATACTATTTATATGCTATTGCGGATATATATGGTACTACCAATTGGTGTCTAGTATATAAGAGACATTGATAAATAAGTAGAAAACCAATCCCTGATCAACCCTATTACAAGGAAATAGTCCATCTAGCTTAACCTTGTATCATTCCAATTTACTCTGTTAATTGTCACAGAGTGTCTATTTATGTTATCAATATTAACATATAACAGGTTGGAGATAGTACATCAACCCATATGTGGTGCAGTTAAAATTTACACCTGGTAAAAAACAAATTAGACCTATACATACAGTTGTATTACGAGAAAACATTATAAGATAAGTAGACTTTAACCTCAGATCTATATAAGTTGAATTATCCTTCTGCAAACAGTAATAGTGTGGACATCATAAACCATGGCTGAAGAGTACACGGGCGGCACCTTGACTGCATTACAGACAAATAGAGATTTTCCCAAAATTGCTGGGATTGAGGGTATCCCATCGAAGCCTAAGACGATATCACTTAAGGATTTCCCTGTCCCCTACTTAGATATAAATGGAAGTATAACGGAACATCAGTTAAATGCGATATTGGGGTTGTTAGTATCAAAATTCTATATAGCAGAAGGTGCACCGGTAGAACAACCCCAACAACTGCTATGCTGGGCAATTGGAATGTTAGCTGCATGCATCGACTTAAGAGACAGACTGCCATGGCCAAATATGGAGGATGCCATGGCCACTGCTGGAATCCACATGGTTTTCGAACCAAAATCAATAGAAGACATTAAGCAGGCAATGGATAACGATGTTCGATACAAGAAGTTTTTGGAGCAGTGGAGGAAAAAAGCACGTGAATTCGGGCACTCCTACCTGGTATTTATTTACACATGCATCATCCTAACATCAATGACCAAGACGATGACAGACGTGAATTATGAAGGGTGGTTTACAAACAGAGTTAAGGGTTTCTCAGGCACACTGGGTGACACCTTCACCCCCGAAAATTCCACCCTTAGTACCTTCCCCGAATTGTCTAAATTACAACAATTGCAAAGGTTCATGGGAGCCAACCACAGGGTCAGGAAGGAGTTTTTTAAGGAGCTCATTGCACTCTGTAGGAGGAGCAGGAACTTTATTTCAAAAGGACTATCAGAGGTACTGTTCTTAAACAGATCATTAGAGATGCACCATCTGTTTCTCATTGATAAATACATTATGCAAGAGCATCCTGAGTTCTTGCATATGATCTTCCTGAGGGGGCTACAGGATCGCTTTTCTAGAGCTATGAAGTTGCTTAGTACCTTGGACCCTTCTGTGGTACTGTATGCAAAGTTATTACTGGACAAGAACGATACACAAGCACTAAACAGAGCTAATTTTGAAGAGGCCATTGTTGTGGCGACACATATAGCACAACACACCAGCTCGACATTTAGGAACTACTTTAGGACAGACAATGCAGCCCATGAGACACTTAGAGACATAGTGGACAAGTACTTTGCTATGAGGAACAAGTTATCTCAGATGTGCTTAGGGGAAAGCAAGCAATCCCCAATGGGAGTAAAGGAATCTGACCAATACTTTAAGATGGTTCTCCAAGACATAGAAAAAGAATTTCAAAAACCAGAACACATATAAATCTAATGTTGTATATGAAAAACTAAATACAGTTTCCATGGATTTTATTTCAAATTTAGTTCTCAGTCCAACAGGAAAAAATCATATACTAGTGATAGTTGATTTATATACAAAATTTATTAAACTATATCCCTGCTCCAGAACAAATGTTAAAACATTAAAATTATATATTAATCAATTTTTCGAAGAAATAGGACCATTTAGAAATTGCATAATAGATAATGCTACATATTTTAACAACCAAAAATTTCGGACATTTTGTGAGAAAAAGGGAATCAACATTCATTTTACAAGTATCAGACATCCTCAGGCAAATCCTGCAGAAAGATATATTAAAGAAGTTATAAAATATTTAAGGATACTGTGTCAAAATCAACACGAAACTTGGCAGCAACATATACCACAAGTAGAATATTTTTAAATAATACACATAATTTGAATACAGAGGAAGTACCAGAATATTTAATGTTTGGCCATATAGGAAACAGAAAGTGGATTAGTGAATATAATCAGGATATGTTAGAACAAGTAATGCAGAAAGTGAATAACCGAATTAGGAGGAAAGCTGAAAAATATATCAGAAGACAAAATCGAAATATAAAAAAACCAATCACATTTCAAAAAGGAGACCTAGTGTTAATTCGTTCACTTAGAAAAAGTAATGTTAAAGAAAACCGTTGTAAGAAATTACAACCAATGTTTGAAGGTACATATACAATTGAAAATCAGAATGGACTAAATAGTTATGTGTTAATAGATGCAGAGAACAGACTAAGAGGCATATTTCATATCAACGACATTTTTCAATATCATGAAGAGATTGAATAATGATTTCTATACCTTTAACACAAATATAATAACACTAATAACTTACTGATAGATCCATTTCATAGATAGATGGTAGATTTCTTTGTTGTGAATAAATTTGACATCATACTTGTTGAATTTTGTACATATGGAAATTGTTTGGTACCCTAAAAATCATAATTTGGGCTTAGATACTATAATTGCTATAAAAATGTCTTTCTAATATAATAAAGTGGAAAAACTTACCAATTTATATTGATGAAGTTATTTTGAATGGAAATAATTCCTAGATTTTGTCTATAAATAAACAGAACACAATATCTATTATATTTTTAATTAAGGTTATATTTTATTCTCTGATATCGCATCCATTGTCTCATTTGACATGACAGTTTGACCATAGAATAGCTGAACTGTGATCCGTTGTTCTCTGTTTTGACATAGACAGCGAACAGGGATGTATTTAACACATTTTAAATAAATAAAAAAAAAAAAATTTGATTTATTAAATTTAATAAGGTATGAGAAAATTAATATTTAAAAAAATAATATGTAAATTATTTATTTTAAATATTATTTTTGGGGTATTGTAACGATTGGGGTTTATAGAAAATAATTTATAAGTTATATACTACATAATATTAGATATAAAAAAGTATTTGATTATTTTAAATAAGTTATATACTAGAGAATTTAATAAAAATATATTTATGTGAGGGCATTTTTAATAAATTAGCATATAATAATTGTAAAAAGTTGTATTTAGTAATTTTAATGTTGTAAATAGATTTAAGTGAGCCATGTGCTTAGGCAACCAAAAATACTCTCGGAGATTGACAGATATTTATACTCTGAAGTGACGTTTAAGAATATTTACGAATATAAAGTGGGTTATAATAATATATTGTTTGAAATGTGTATTTTATTAAATTAGAGTGTTAGTTACTAATTTAATTATATATTCTGATCTGAAAAGCCTAAATGTAAACAAAATTATTAATAGAAAAGAATGGAATTCTCTGGATCTCCGGAGATGGCCATGTTTGCGAAATGGTTTGTTCCAGAAAATTCATACAAGTATGAAATAGAACAAATTGGAACATGATCTCTTACCAGATGGTTCTAGAAATCCAAAAACATATAAATACCCGTGATTTGGATTCAAGATGGCAGTTTTTGGGAGTTTTTTTAAGAGTTTTTAGAGTTTTTAGTTAGAAGTCAAGCAGTTTTATAAGAAATATGAAAGTTAGTTGGAGATAGTCCAATTGTTTAATATAGTGAGTTAAATGAAGATTAAAAATTATGCATATAATTTAATGCACATTTATAATTATACACAAATAATTATTGAAGATTAAAAAAAGTATATTGGAAGAAATTAAATTATATTATGGTTGGAGATTAGTATAAATCAACTTATAATAAGTGGATATTGGTATATTGAAAAGAAGAATAAATATAAATGCTGTTTGCTGGTTTGGTTGGTGGTGTATAAATGCTGGTGAAGAAAACTATATCTTAAATTGGTAGAAGCTGATAATTGGAAAAAGAAATTTCACAAAAACAAGGATAACCGAAGTACGAAGACTTTCAGTGGTGATTAGAATATATATAGTGGAAAACAGTTCATTTAGGCATTCAGTGAAAGAAAGGTACAAAATTTTGTTAATATAATTTAGTTAATGTCATAACAATTTCAATTTTGAAGATAGTTTGTTTAAATTTAACATTGTCTATAGAATTTAATTAGTTTTATAAGAACATCAATTTAAAGATAGTTTATTTTAAATTTACATTGGCTAGGTTAGATATATATGTGTGTTTCATAATAGTTATAATAAAGATAATTTAAAAAAGTACTTACAAGCTAATTCTTTGAGAACCGCGATAAAAACCCTATATATTATATTATTAAAAAGACTCATTGCTCATCATTCAAACAAAAAACACATCATAACAATTTGGCACCCAACGCGGTGGCTCTCTATTTAAAAGAATTAGTTTGGGAAGATAAGTGCTCTCATATAATTAAATTAATTATCAGTAGAAAGAAAAAAGTATAGATTTTAATTTTAATTATATTTGAACAAGTAAAGTCTCAAAATGTCTCAAGGAAAGAAAGGTACAAGAAGCAAAAAGAATGAAGAAGATGTGGAAGTAGAAACACAACCTATACAAGAGGAGAGTTTAGTTCAAGTTCCACAAGATACTGCAGAAATGAATCCAGAAAGAGAGGAAAATGTCAATATGGCAGCTTTGATGTCATTAATGATGCAGATGAACAAGACAATGGAAGAGAATACGAAAAAAATGGAAGAGAATACGAAAAAAATGGAAGAGAATTCAAAAGAAGTCAAAACGCAAAATTCCATACTTTCCGAAATTGACATTTTGGCTTACAATTTTACACCTTGATTATAGGTAATAGTATCCTGTCTTGTATGTTTAGCTTTTAAATGCTATACATTATCTCTAGATACTATTTATATGCTATTGCGGATATATATGGTACTACCAATTGGTGTCTAGTATATAAGAGACATTGATAAATAAGTAGAAAACCAATCCCTGATCAACCCTATTACAAGGAAATAGTCCATCTAGCTTAACCTTGTATCATTCCAATTTACTCTGTTAATTGTCACAGAGTGTCTATTTATGTTATCAATATTAACATATAACAGGTTGGAGATAGTACATCAACCCATATGTGGTGCAGTTAAAATTTACACCTGGTAAAAAACAAATTAGACCTATACATACAGTTGTATTACGAGAAAACATTATAAGATAAGTAGACTTTAACCTCAGATCTATATAAGTTGAATTATCCTTCTGCAAACAGTAATAGTGTGGACATCATAAACCATGGCTGAAGAGTACACGGGCGGCACCTTGACTGCATTACAGACAAATAGAGATTTTCCCAAAATTGCTGGGATTGAGGGTATCCCATCGAAGCCTAAGACGATATCACTTAAGGATTTCCCTGTCCCCTACTTAGATATAAATGGAAGTATAACGGAACATCAGTTAAATGCGATATTGGGGTTGTTAGTATCAAAATTCTATATAGCAGAAGGTGCACCGGTAGAACAACCCCAACAACTGCTATGCTGGGCAATTGGAATGTTAGCTGCATGCATCGACTTAAGAGACAGACTGCCATGGCCAAATATGGAGGATGCCATGGCCACTGCTGGAATCCACATGGTTTTCGAACCAAAATCAATAGAAGACATTAAGCAGGCAATGGATAACGATGTTCGATACAAGAAGTTTTTGGAGCAGTGGAGGAAAAAAGCACGTGAATTCGGGCACTCCTACCTGGTATTTATTTACACATGCATCATCCTAACATCAATGACCAAGACGATGACAGACGTGAATTATGAAGGGTGGTTTACAAACAGAGTTAAGGGTTTCTCAGGCACACTGGGTGACACCTTCACCCCCGAAAATTCCACCCTTAGTACCTTCCCCGAATTGTCTAAATTACAACAATTGCAAAGGTTCATGGGAGCCAACCACAGGGTCAGGAAGGAGTTTTTTAAGGAGCTCATTGCACTCTGTAGGAGGAGCAGGAACTTTATTTCAAAAGGACTATCAGAGGTACTGTTCTTAAACAGATCATTAGAGATGCACCATCTGTTTCTCATTGATAAATACATTATGCAAGAGCATCCTGAGTTCTTGCATATGATCTTCCTGAGGGGGCTACAGGATCGCTTTTCTAGAGCTATGAAGTTGCTTAGTACCTTGGACCCTTCTGTGGTACTGTATGCAAAGTTATTACTGGACAAGAACGATACACAAGCACTAAACAGAGCTAATTTTGAAGAGGCCATTGTTGTGGCGACACATATAGCACAACACACCAGCTCGACATTAAGAACTACTTTAGGACAGACAATGCAGCCCATGAGACACTTAGAGACATAGTGGACAAGTACTTTGCTATGAGGAACAAGTTATCTCAGATGTGCTTAGGGGAAAGCAAGCAATCCCCAATGGGAGTAAAGGAATCTGACCAATACTTTAAGATGGTTCTCCAAGACATAGAAAAAGAATTTCAAAAACCAGAACACATATAAATCTAATGTTGTATATGAAAAACTAAATACAGTTTCCATGGATTTTATTTCAAATTTAGTTCTCAGTCCAACAGGAAAAAAGCATATACTAGTGATAGTTGATTTATATACAAAATTTATTAAACTATATCCCTGCTCCAGAACAAATGTTAAAACATTAAAATTATATATTAATCAATTTTTCGAAGAAATAGGACCATTTAGAAATTGCATAATAGATAATGCTACATATTTTAACAACCAAAAATTTCGGACATTTTGTGAGAAAAAGGGAATCAACATTCATTTTACAAGTATCAGACATCCTCAGGCAAATCCTGCAGAAAGATATATTAAAGAAGTTATAAAATATTTAAGGATACTGTGTCAAAATCAACACGAAACTTGGCAGCAACATATACCACAAGTAGAATATTTTTAAATAATACACATAATTTGAATACAGAGGAAGTACCAGAATATTTAATGTTTGGCCATATAGGAAACAGAAAGTGGATTAGTGAATATAATCAGGATATGTTAGAACAAGTAATGCAGAAAGTGAATAACCGAATTAGGAGGAAAGCTGAAAAATATATCAGAAGACAAAATCGAAATATAAAAAAACCAATCACATTTCAAAAAGGAGACCTAGTGTTAATTCGTTCACTTAGAAAAAGTAATGTTAAAGAAAACCGTTGTAAGAAATTACAACCAATGTTTGAAGGTACATATACAATTGAAAATCAGAATGGACTAAATAGTTATGTGTTAATAGATGCAGAGAACAGACTAAGAGGCATATTTCATATCAACGACATTTTTCAATATCATGAAGAGATTGAATAATGATTTCTATACCTTTAACACAAATATAATAACACTAATAACTTACTGATAGATCCATTTCATAGATAGATGGTAGATTTCTTTGTTGTGAATAAATTTGACATCATACTTGTTGAATTTTGTACATATGGAAATTGTTTGGTACCCTAAAAATCATAATTTGGGCTTAGATACTATAATTGCTATAAAAATGTCTTTCTAATATAATAAAGTGGAAAAACTTACCAATTTATATTGATGAAGTTATTTTGAATGGAAATAATTCCTAGATTTTGTCTATAAATAAACAGAACACAATATCTATTATATTTTTAATTAAGGTTATATTTTATTCTCTGATATCGCATCCATTGTCTCATTTGACATGACAGTTTGACCATAGAATAGCTGAACTGTGATCCGTTGTTCTCTGTTTTGACATAGACAGCGAACAGGGATGTATTTAACACATTTTAAATAAATAAAAAAAAAAAAAATTTGATTTATTAAATTTAATAAGGTATGAGAAAATTAATATTTAAAAAAATAATATGTAAATTATTTATTTTAAATATTATTTTTGGGGTATTGTAACGATTGGGGTTTATAGAAAATAATTTATAAGTTATATACTACATAATATTAGATATAAAAAAGTATTTGATTATTTTAAATAAGTTATATACTAGAGAATTTAATAAAAATATATTTATGTGAGGGCATTTTTAATAAATTAGCATATAATAATTGTAAAAAGTTGTATTTAGTAATTTTAATGTTGTAAATAGATTTAAGTGAGCCATGTGCTTAGGCAACCAAAAATACTCTCGGAGATTGACAGATATTTATACTCTGAAGTGACGTTTAAGAATATTTACGAATATAAAGTGGGTTATAATAATATATTGTTTGAAATGTGTATTTTATTAAATTAGAGTGTTAGTTACTAATTTAATTATATATTCTGATCTGAAAAGCCTAAATGTAAACAAAATTATTAATAGAAAAGAATGGAATTCTCTGGATCTCCGGAGATGGCCATGTTTGCGAAATGGTTTGTTCCAGAAAATTCATACAAGTATGAAATAGAACAAATTGGAACATGATCTCTTACCAGATGGTTCTAGAAATCCAAAAACATATAAATACCCGTGATTTGGATTCAAGATGGCAGTTTTTGGGAGTTTTTTTAAGAGTTTTTAGAGTTTTTAGTTAGAAGTCAAGCAGTTTTATAAGAAATATGAAAGTTAGTTGGAGATAGTCCAATTGTTTAATATAGTGAGTTAAATGAAGATTAAAAATTATGCATATAATTTAATGCACATTTATAATTATACACAAATAATTATTGAAGATTAAAAAAAGTATATTGGAAGAAATTAAATTATATTATGGTTGGAGATTAGTATAAATCAACTTATAATAAGTGGATATTGGTATATTGAAAAGAAGAATAAATATAAATGCTGTTTGCTGGTTTGGTTGGTGGTGTATAAATGCTGGTGAAGAAAACTATATCTTAAATTGGTAGAAGCTGATAATTGGAAAAAGAAATTTCACAAAAACAAGGATAACCGAAGTACGAAGACTTTCAGTGGTGATTAGAATATATATAGTGGAAAACAGTTCATTTAGGCATTCAGTGAAAGAAAGGTACAAAATTTTGTTAATATAATTTAGTTAATGTCATAACAATTTCAATTTTGAAGATAGTTTGTTTAAATTTAACATTGTCTATAGAATTTAATTAGTTTTATAAGAACATCAATTTAAAGATAGTTTATTTTAAATTTACATTGGCTAGGTTAGATATATATGTGTGTTTCATAATAGTTATAATAAAGATAATTTAAAAAAGTACTTACAAGCTAATTCTTTGAGAACCGCGATAAAAACCCTATATATTATATTATTAAAAAGACTCATTGCTCATCATTCAAACAAAAAACACATCATAACAATTTGGCACCCAACGCGGTGGCTCTCTATTTAAAAGAATTAGTTTGGGAAGATAAGTGCTCTCATATAATTAAATTAATTATCAGTAGAAAGAAAAAAGTATAGATTTTAATTTTAATTATATTTGAACAAGTAAAGTCTCAAAATGTCTCAAGGAAAGAAAGGTACAAGAAGCAAAAAGAATGAAGAAGATGTGGAAGTAGAAACACAACCTATACAAGAGGAGAGTTTAGTTCAAGTTCCACAAGATACTGCAGAAATGAATCCAGAAAGAGAGGAAAATGTCAATATGGCAGCTTTGATGTCATTAATGATGCAGATGAACAAGACAATGGAAGAGAATACGAAAAAAATGGAAGAGAATACGAAAAAAATGGAAGAGAATTCAAAAGAAGTCAAAACGCAAAATTCCATACTTTCCGAAATTGACATTTTGGCTTACAATTTTACACCTTGATTATAGGTAATAGTATCCTGTCTTGTATGTTTAGCTTTTAAATGCTATACATTATCTCTAGATACTATTTATATGCTATTGCGGATATATATGGTACTACCAATTGGTGTCTAGTATATAAGAGACATTGATAAATAAGTAGAAAACCAATCCCTGATCAACCATATTACAAGGAAATAGTCCATCTAGCTTAACCTTGTATCATTCCAATTTACTCTGTTAATTGTCACAGAGTGTCTATTTATGTTATCAATATTAACATATAACAGGTTGGAGATAGTACATCAACCCATATGTGGTGCAGTTAAAATTTACACCTGGTAAAAAACAAATTAGACCTATACATACAGTTGTATTACGAGAAAACATTATAAGATAAGTAGACTTTAACCTCAGATCTATATAAGTTGAATTATCCTTCTGCAAACAGTAATAGTGTGGACATCATAAACCATGGCTGAAGAGTACACGGGCGGCACCTTGACTGCATTACAGACAAATAGAGATTTTCCCAAAATTGCTGGGATTGAGGGTATCCCATCGAAGCCTAAGACGATATCACTTAAGGATTTCCCTGTCCCCTACTTAGATATAAATGGAAGTATAACGGAACATCAGTTAAATGCGATATTGGGGTTGTTAGTATCAAAATTCTATATAGCAGAAGGTGCACCGGTAGAACAACCCCAACAACTGCTATGCTGGGCAATTGGAATGTTAGCTGCATGCATCGACTTAAGAGACAGACTGCCATGGCCAAATATGGAGGATGCCATGGCCACTGCTGGAATCCACATGGTTTTCGAACCAAAATCAATAGAAGACATTAAGCAGGCAATGGATAACGATGTTCGATACAAGAAGTTTTTGGAGCAGTGGAGGAAAAAAGCACGTGAATTCGGGCACTCCTACCTGGTATTTATTTACACATGCATCATCCTAACATCAATGACCAAGACGATGACAGACGTGAATTATGAAGGGTGGTTTACAAACAGAGTTAAGGGTTTCTCAGGCACACTGGGTGACACCTTCACCCCCGAAAATTCCACCCTTAGTACCTTCCCCGAATTGTCTAAATTACAACAATTGCAAAGGTTCATGGGAGCCAACCACAGGGTCAGGAAGGAGTTTTTTAAGGAGCTCATTGCACTCTGTAGGAGGAGCAGGAACTTTATTTCAAAAGGACTATCAGAGGTACTGTTCTTAAACAGATCATTAAAGATGCACCATCTGTTTCTCATTGATAAATACATTATGCAAGAGCATCCTGAGTTCTTGCATATGATCTTCCTGAGGGGGCTACAGGATCGCTTTTCTAGAGCTATGAAGTTGCTTAGTACCTTGGACCCTTCTGTGGTACTGTATGCAAAGTTATTACTGGACAAGAACGATACACAAGCACTAAACAGAGCTAATTTTGAAGAGGCCATTGTTGTGGCGACACATATAGCACAACACACCAGCTCGACATTTAGGAACTACTTTAGGACAGACAATGCAGCCCATGAGACACTTAGAGACATAGTGGACAAGTACTTTGCTATGAGGAACAAGTTATCTCAGATGTGCTTAGGGGAAAGCAAGCAATCCCCAATGGGAGTAAAGGAATCTGACCAATACTTTAAGATGGTTCTCCAAGACATAGAAAAAGAATTTCAAAAACCAGAACACATATAAATCTAATGTTGTATATGAAAAACTAAATACAGTTTCCATGGATTTTATTTCAAATTTAGTTCTCAGTCCAACAGGAAAAAAGCATATACTAGTGATAGTTGATTTATATACAAAATTTATTAAACTATATCCCTGCTCCAGAACAAATGTTAAAACATTAAAATTATATATTAATCAATTTTTCGAAGAAATAGGACCATTTAGAAATTGCATAATAGATAATGCTACATATTTTAACAACCAAAAATTTCGGACATTTTGTGAGAAAAAGGGAATCAACATTCATTTTACAAGTATCAGACATCCTCAGGCAAATCCTGCAGAAAGATATATTAAAGAAGTTATAAAATATTTAAGGATACTGTGTCAAAATCAACACGAAACTTGGCAGCAACATATACCACAAGTAGAATATTTTTAAATAATACACATAATTTGAATACAGAGGAAGTACCAGAATATTTAATGTTTGGCCATATAGGAAACAGAAAGTGGATTAGTGAATATAATCAGGATATGTTAGAACAAGTAATGCAGAAAGTGAATAACCGAATTAGGAGGAAAGCTGAAAAATATATCAGAAGACAAAATCGAAATATAAAAAAACCAATCACATTTCAAAAAGGAGACCTAGTGTTAATTCGTTCACTTAGAAAAAGTAATGTTAAAGAAAACCGTTGTAAGAAATTACAACCAATGTTTGAAGGTACATATACAATTGAAAATCAGAATGGACTAAATAGTTATGTGTTAATAGATGCAGAGAACAGACTAAGAGGCATATTTCATATCAACGACATTTTTCAATATCATGAAGAGATTGAATAATGATTTCTATACCTTTAACACAAATATAATAACACTAATAACTTACTGATAGATCCATTTCATAGATAGATGGTAGATTTCTTTGTTGTGAATAAATTTGACATCATACTTGTTGAATTTTGTACATATGGAAATTGTTTGGTACCCTAAAAATCATAATTTGGGCTTAGATACTATAATTGCTATAAAAATGTCTTTCTAATATAATAAAGTGGAAAAACTTACCAATTTATATTGATGAAGTTATTTTGAATGGAAATAATTCCTAGATTTTGTCTATAAATAAACAGAACACAATATCTATTATATTTTTAATTAAGGTTATATTTTATTCTCTGATATCGCATCCATTGTCTCATTTGACATGACAGTTTGACCATAGAATAGCTGAACTGTGATCCGTTGTTCTCTGTTTTGACATAGACAGCGAACAGGGATGTATTTAACACATTTTAAATAAATAAAAAAAAAAAAATTTGATTTATTAAATTTAATAAGGTATGAGAAAATTAATATTTAAAAAAATAATATGTAAATTATTTATTTTAAATATTATTTTTGGGGTATTGTAACGATTGGGGTTTATAGAAAATAATTTATAAGTTATATACTACATAATATTAGATATAAAAAAGTATTTGATTATTTTAAATAAGTTATATACTAGAGAATTTAATAAAAATATATTTATGTGAGGGCATTTTTAATAAATTAGCATATAATAATTGTAAAAAGTTGTATTTAGTAATTTTAATGTTGTAAATAGATTTAAGTGAGCCATGTGCTTAGGCAACCAAAAATACTCTCGGAGATTGACAGATATTTATACTCTGAAGTGACGTTTAAGAATATTTACGAATATAAAGTGGGTTATAATAATATATTGTTTGAAATGTGTATTTTATTAAATTAGAGTGTTAGTTACTAATTTAATTATATATTCTGATCTGAAAAGCCTAAATGTAAACAAAATTATTAATAGAAAAGAATGGAATTCTCTGGATCTCCGGAGATGGCCATGTTTGCGAAATGGTTTGTTCCAGAAAATTCATACAAGTATGAAATAGAACAAATTGGAACATGATCTCTTACCAGATGGTTCTAGAAATCCAAAAACATATAAATACCCGTGATTTGGATTCAAGATGGCAGTTTTTGGGAGTTTTTTTAAGAGTTTTTAGAGTTTTTAGTTAGAAGTCAAGCAGTTTTATAAGAAATATGAAAGTTAGTTGGAGATAGTCCAATTGTTTAATATAGTGAGTTAAATGAAGATTAAAAATTATGCATATAATTTAATGCACATTTATAATTATACACAAATAATTATTGAAGATTAAAAAAAGTATATTGGAAGAAATTAAATTATATTATGGTTGGAGATTAGTATAAATCAACTTATAATAAGTGGATATTGGTATATTGAAAAGAAGAATAAATATAAATGCTGTTTGCTGGTTTGGTTGGTGGTGTATAAATGCTGGTGAAGAAAACTATATCTTAAATTGGTAGAAGCTGATAATTGGAAAAAGAAATTTCACAAAAACAAGGATAACCGAAGTACGAAGACTTTCAGTGGTGATTAGAATATATATAGTGGAAAACAGTTCATTTAGGCATTCAGTGAAAGAAAGGTACAAAATTTTGTTAATATAATTTAGTTAATGTCATAACAATTTCAATTTTGAAGATAGTTTGTTTAAATTTAACATTGTCTATAGAATTTAATTAGTTTTATAAGAACATCAATTTAAAGATAGTTTATTTTAAATTTACATTGGCTAGGTTAGATATATATGTGTGTTTCATAATAGTTATAATAAAGATAATTTAAAAAAGTACTTACAAGCTAATTCTTTGAGAACCGCGATAAAAACCCTATATATTATATTATTAAAAAGACTCATTGCTCATCATTCAAACAAAAAACACATCATAACAATTTGGCACCCAACGCGGTGGCTCTCTATTTAAAAGAATTAGTTTGGGAAGATAAGTGCTCTCATATAATTAAATTAATTATCAGTAGAAAGAAAAAAGTATAGATTTTAATTTTAATTATATTTGAACAAGTAAAGTCTCAAAATGTCTCAAGGAAAGAAAGGTACAAGAAGCAAAAAGAATGAAGAAGATGTGGAAGTAGAAACACAACCTATACAAGAGGAGAGTTTAGTTCAAGTTCCACAAGATACTGCAGAAATGAATCCAGAAAGAGAGGAAAATGTCAATATGGCAGCTTTGATGTCATTAATGATGCAGATGAACAAGACAATGGAAGAGAATACGAAAAAAATGGAAGAGAATACGAAAAAAATGGAAGAGAATTCAAAAGAAGTCAAAACGCAAAATTCCATACTTTCCGAAATTGACATTTTGGCTTACAATTTTACACCTTGATTATAGGTAATAGTATCCTGTCTTGTATGTTTAGCTTTTAAATGCTATACATTATCTCTAGATACTATTTATATGCTATTGCGGATATATATGGTACTACCAATTGGTGTCTAGTATATAAGAGACATTGATAAATAAGTAGAAAACCAATCCCTGATCAACCCTATTACAAGGAAATAGTCCATCTAGCTTAACCTTGTATCATTCCAATTTACTCTGTTAATTGTCACAGAGTGTCTATTTATGTTATCAATATTAACATATAACAGGTTGGAGATAGTACATCAACCCATATGTGGTGCAGTTAAAATTTACACCTGGTAAAAAACAAATTAGACCTATACATACAGTTGTATTACGAGAAAACATTATAAGATAAGTAGACTTTAACCTCAGATCTATATAAGTTGAATTATCCTTCTGCAAACAGTAATAGTGTGGACATCATAAACCATGGCTGAAGAGTACACGGGCGGCACCTTGACTGCATTACAGACAAATAGAGATTTTCCCAAAATTGCTGGGATTGAGGGTATCCCATCGAAGCCTAAGACGATATCACTTAAGGATTTCCCTGTCCCCTACTTAGATATAAATGGAAGTATAACGGAACATCAGTTAAATGCGATATTGGGGTTGTTAGTATCAAAATTCTATATAGCAGAAGGTGCACCGGTAGAACAACCCCAACAACTGCTATGCTGGGCAATTGGAATGTTAGCTGCATGCATCGACTTAAGAGACAGACTGCCATGGCCAAATATGGAGGATGCCATGGCCACTGCTGGAATCCACATGGTTTTCGAACCAAAATCAATAGAAGACATTAAGCAGGCAATGGATAACGATGTTCGATACAAGAAGTTTTTGGAGCAGTGGAGGAAAAAAGCACGTGAATTCGGGCACTCCTACCTGGTATTTATTTACACATGCATCATCCTAACATCAATGACCAAGACGATGACAGACGTGAATTATGAAGGGTGGTTTACAAACAGAGTTAAGGGTTTCTCAGGCACACTGGGTGACACCTTCACCCCCGAAAATTCCACCCTTAGTACCTTCCCCGAATTGTCTAAATTACAACAATTGCAAAGGTTCATGGGAGCCAACCACAGGGTCAGGAAGGAGTTTTTTAAGGAGCTCATTGCACTCTGTAGGAGGAGCAGGAACTTTATTTCAAAAGGACTATCAGAGGTACTGTTCTTAAACAGATCATTAGAGATGCACCATCTGTTTCTCATTGATAAATACATTATGCAAGAGCATCCTGAGTTCTTGCATATGATCTTCCTGAGGGGGCTACAGGATCGCTTTTCTAGAGCTATGAAGTTGCTTAGTACCTTGGACCCTTCTGTGGTACTGTATGCAAAGTTATTACTGGACAAGAACGATACACAAGCACTAAACAGAGCTAATTTTGAAGAGGCCATTGTTGTGGCGACACATATAGCACAACACACCAGCTCGACATTTAGGAACTACTTTAGGACAGACAATGCAGCCCATGAGACACTTAGAGACATAGTGGACAAGTACTTTGCTATGAGGAACAAGTTATCTCAGATGTGCTTAGGGGAAAGCAAGCAATCCCCAATGGGAGTAAAGGAATCTGACCAATACTTTAAGATGGTTCTCCAAGACATAGAAAAAGAATTTCAAAAACCAGAACACATATAAATCTAATGTTGTATATGAAAAACTAAATACAGTTTCCATGGATTTTATTTCAAATTTAGTTCTCAGTCCAACAGGAAAAAAGCATATACTAGTGATAGTTGATTTATATACAAAATTTATTAAACTATATCCCTGCTCCAGAACAAATGTTAAAACATTAAAATTATATATTAATCAATTTTTCGAAGAAATAGGACCATTTAGAAATTGCATAATAGATAATGCTACATATTTTAACAACCAAAAATTTCGGACATTTTGTGAGAAAAAGGGAATCAACATTCATTTTACAAGTATCAGACATCCTCAGGCAAATCCTGCAGAAAGATATATTAAAGAAGTTATAAAATATTTAAGGATACTGTGTCAAAATCAACACGAAACTTGGCAGCAACATATACCACAAGTAGAATATTTTTAAATAATACACATAATTTGAATACAGAGGAAGTACCAGAATATTTAATGTTTGGCCATATAGGAAACAGAAAGTGGATTAGTGAATATAATCAGGATATGTTAGAACAAGTAATGCAGAAAGTGAATAACCGAATTAGGAGGAAAGCTGAAAAATATATCAGAAGACAAAATCGAAATATAAAAAAACCAATCACATTTCAAAAAGGAGACCTAGTGTTAATTCGTTCACTTAGAAAAAGTAATGTTAAAGAAAACCGTTGTAAGAAATTACAACCAATGTTTGAAGGTACATATACAATTGAAAATCAGAATGGACTAAATAGTTATGTGTTAATAGATGCAGAGAACAGACTAAGAGGCATATTTCATATCAACGACATTTTTCAATATCATGAAGAGATTGAATAATGATTTCTATACCTTTAACACAAATATAATAACACTAATAACTTACTGATAGATCCATTTCATAGATAGATGGTAGATTTCTTTGTTGTGAATAAATTTGACATCATACTTGTTGAATTTTGTACATATGGAAATTGTTTGGTACCCTAAAAATCATAATTTGGGCTTAGATACTATAATTGCTATAAAAATGTCTTTCTAATATAATAAAGTGGAAAAACTTACCAATTTATATTGATGAAGTTATTTTGAATGGAAATAATTCCTAGATTTTGTCTATAAATAAACAGAACACAATATCTATTATATTTTTAATTAAGGTTATATTTTATTCTCTGATATCGCATCCATTGTCTCATTTGACATGACAGTTTGACCATAGAATAGCTGAACTGTGATCCGTTGTTCTCTGTTTTGACATAGACAGCGAACAGGGATGTATTTAACACATTTTAAATAAATAAAAAAAAAAAAATTTGATTTATTAAATTTAATAAGGTATGAGAAAATTAATATTTAAAAAAATAATATGTAAATTATTTATTTTAAATATTATTTTTGGGGTATTGTAACGATTGGGGTTTATAGAAAATAATTTATAAGTTATATACTACATAATATTAGATATAAAAAAGTATTTGATTATTTTAAATAAGTTATATACTAGAGAATTTAATAAAAATATATTTATGTGAGGGCATTTTTAATAAATTAGCATATAATAATTGTAAAAAGTTGTATTTAGTAATTTTAATGTTGTAAATAGATTTAAGTGAGCCATGTGCTTAGGCAACCAAAAATACTCTCGGAGATTGACAGATATTTATACTCTGAAGTGACGTTTAAGAATATTTACGAATATAAAGTGGGTTATAATAATATATTGTTTGAAATGTGTATTTTATTAAATTAGAGTGTTAGTTACTAATTTAATTATATATTCTGATCTGAAAAGCCTAAATGTAAACAAAATTATTAATAGAAAAGAATGGAATTCTCTGGATCTCCGGAGATGGCCATGTTTGCGAAATGGTTTGTTCCAGAAAATTCATACAAGTATGAAATAGAACAAATTGGAACATGATCTCTTACCAGATGGTTCTAGAAATCCAAAAACATATAAATACCCGTGATTTGGATTCAAGATGGCAGTTTTTGGGAGTTTTTTTAAGAGTTTTTAGAGTTTTTAGTTAGAAGTCAAGCAGTTTTATAAGAAATATGAAAGTTAGTTGGAGATAGTCCAATTGTTTAATATAGTGAGTTAAATGAAGATTAAAAATTATGCATATAATTTAATGCACATTTATAATTATACACAAATAATTATTGAAGATTAAAAAAAGTATATTGGAAGAAATTAAATTATATTATGGTTGGAGATTAGTATAAATCAACTTATAATAAGTGGATATTGGTATATTGAAAAGAAGAATAAATATAAATGCTGTTTGCTGGTTTGGTTGGTGGTGTATAAATGCTGGTGAAGAAAACTATATCTTAAATTGGTAGAAGCTGATAATTGGAAAAAGAAATTTCACAAAAACAAGGATAACCGAAGTACGAAGACTTTCAGTGGTGATTAGAATATATATAGTGGAAAACAGTTCATTTAGGCATTCAGTGAAAGAAAGGTACAAAATTTTGTTAATATAATTTAGTTAATGTCATAACAATTTCAATTTTGAAGATAGTTTGTTTAAATTTAACATTGTCTATAGAATTTAATTAGTTTTATAAGAACATCAATTTAAAGATAGTTTATTTTAAATTTACATTGGCTAGGTTAGATATATATGTGTGTTTCATAATAGTTATAATAAAGATAATTTAAAAAAGTACTTACAAGCTAATTCTTTGAGAACCGCGATAAAAACCCTATATATTATATTATTAAAAAGACTCATTGCTCATCATTCAAACAAAAAAC
Source organism: Diabrotica undecimpunctata (assembly GCF_040954645.1). Lineage (NCBI taxonomy): Eukaryota > Metazoa > Arthropoda > Insecta > Coleoptera > Chrysomelidae > Diabrotica > Diabrotica undecimpunctata. Next base: position 478,012 of record NW_027311922.1, on the reverse strand, counting down.
ACATCATAACAATATATATATATATATATATATATATATATATATATATATATATATATATATATATATATATATATATATATATATATATATATATAATAACGGATTTATTACGGCTGTCGCCGCTTCTCCGCCCCCAATTTCCATCTTTTTTTGTCATATGCAGTTGCCTCTTCTAAGTCTCTTGCCGCCATTGCTTCATCAATATCAATATTTGTGGGTTCTTCCTAGTCACTATTTGAACTACATTTTTGAAAATTCGTAGTAGGTCCTGTAAATGTGCAATGTTTGTGCAAATAAATTTTTTAACAAAAAATACAAATCCCATTCTTTAACATGTCGTCAATGAGGTTCCTTAATTATTATAATCTAATTAGCTGTGACTTAACAAAAAACATGGCTAACTTTGGCCCAAATTTTTTTCCCAAAAATTTTGTAATTTTATATCAAGTATTTAGCTTTCTAATGGAGTGCAAAAAATAGAAAAAATCGCGTTTTTTTGCATTAAATTGTTAATCATTAAAAAACGGCTCCGAACTTTAGGCAGGAAACAGATAGGTTTTCTTCTTATAGGTCTACAATAACTAAAAAAGTTGTCAGCTACCTGGATTATTGAGTGTCACGAGAAAATCCTTATTACCCTGGACTAATATGACTGGACAAGCAAGTGACGAAACAAACTTCATATATTATGTAAACTTTACTAACAAAAACGTTTAAAATAAATATTCCAATAACTATAAATAATCAAATTCCATATTCAAATACTGCAAAATACTATGTATTTGGGTATTACTCTTTAATAAGCCCTAATAATGTTATTCAACATTATTTATGAGAGGGTGTATATTTCTTACCTACCTGTCGGCGAGAATCCAGAAGCTATCGACAAAGACAGCCTGTACTGACCGAGAGAGAGTAACATTTAGCAGAACTTTGAGATTTTTTAAAAAGTTTATACCAAATAGCTGCTTTGTGTTACACTTTATGTTAAAAATAAAAACAGATTTGGAAAGTGGGTCAAATTCTGTAGTGTAATGTGTATTTCAAAAAAAAAAAAATTTTACGTTTATTTTAACCAAAAATATTAAAAAAAAAATATTGTTTAAACAATTTATTAATTTACAACCAAATAGTGTACTAGAACTTTTTAAGACCTTTCATATAAAAAAAGAATCATCTCAATATCTGCCATAGTTTTTGCGTTATTTGATATAAACTTTTACATTGGAATTTAGCTATGCCCAGAATCGCAAGGAACGGTCTTAAGGGGGAGACATCCTCGTAAAATTAAAAGGGAAAGGAGCCGCGTAAAAATTGAAAAAAGAAATGGATACGAGTATATGTCTGGTATAAACATGGCCATACGTAAAAAGGAAATCCAATTTACAATAACAACATATTGACATATCTTGTCCAATGACTACAAAAAGAATTTGCAATAAGTCTAAAAATAGTTGGGTAACAAATGATATAATACACGAGGGAAATGATTTGAGAAGTCTTTTTGGCTATCAAATAATTAATAAAATATAGACATACATTTAAAATATAAAGAAAAAAAGAAGCAATATGTCAAACTAATCGACGAAATAAAAAAGAGTTTCTTTCAAAATAGTTTAGAATGTTAGAATACTTACTATACAGCAAAATCAGAAGTTTATATGGCGTACGGTTAATAAAAAAATAGGTAAGACGGTAAAACATAATAATTGTGATGAAATCCAACTTGCTGATAAAATTATTACTAATAAATATGAGATGGCAAACGCTTTTGTAGAGCATTTTAGTACTTGTCCTAAAAATAAAATCATAAATATTTTTAAAAATACCAATTTTGATCATTATACCACACAACATATAGATAAATCCTTTTATTTTTTTCTTGTAGATGAGTATGATGTTAGAGAGGTTATTGGCTCCTTGAAAAATGTTACCTCAGTAGGTATTGATTGCATATCAACTAAATTAATAAAGTATATTAGTGAATATATAGCGCAACCCCTTGCAAACTTAATAAATTTATCAGTAGAACAGGGTGTTTTTCCACATAGCTTGAAGGTAGGAGTTTTACCTCCAATATTCAAGAGTGGAGATAATTCAGTATTAGATAATTACAGGCCAGTTATAGTCCCTACTATTTGGGCAAAATTTATGAGATATGTGTATACAAAAGAATGTTTAATTTCCTTAGTAAATACAATAAATTATGTTCCAACCAACACGGATTTCTACCTGGATGATCAACAGAGAGTGCTACCACTGAATTGCTTAGTTTCAGTCACATCGCACTAGATAGGGGAGATTTTGTGGAGGCACTTTTCTTTGATCTCTCAAAAGCATTTGATACCGTAAACGTAAGTGTTGCTGTAGAGAAGTTAAAAAATCTTGGTTTTAGGGGTCAGTTCTCATTATGGCTGTCATCTTATTTACAATAAATACAACTGTTTCACATATTTAGCAAATATAATAGAATGATACTGGACAATTTAAAGCAGTTAAAAATGACAGACTTCTTCCAATTGCAGATGCTACACAACTCGCGCAAATGAGACTGCCGGCAGTGCCGGAGACAATTACAATTGCCAAATTAAAAAAAAACTGAATATTCGCATTCGCGAATGTCGGTGGCATATATCCGCATTCGCGATTGTTTAAAAAATGACATTCGTTACATCACTAATTTCTACCAAGTAATTTAAATGTTAAGATTATGTATAAAGAATACTGTGAGCACAGAAATGAAAATGGTCTCACTAAGTCAGCATGCTATGATGTTTTTAGAAAAAGCCAAAGGATATAAATTTAAGGAACCATTTATTGACACATGCAACAAGTGTGATGAGTTAATTTTAAAGAAAAGACATTTAACCAATAAATCTGATTGGTAAATTGTTTCTGATATGCATGACTCTCACATCAAAGAGGCCCAAGAGGGTTATGATATGAAAAATCATGACAAAAATCTAGCGAAGTACTATGACAATAGAGTTCTCTTCCTGTTTGATCTCAAACAGGTTCTTCCTGTACCTTACTTATTAAATATTGCATATTATAAGAGGTTTCTATCCATGTACAACATTACTATAAGAAACTGTTCAAATGACCAGGATTCTTCTTATTGCTGTATGTGGAGTGAGATAGATGCAGGCAGAGGCTCTGATGAAGTTGTCTCGTGTGTTTTCAAAAAAAATTATGGATCTTCCAAACACTATCGAGTACATCACCACATACTCACTCAGACACCTGTGGAGGACAAAACCGAAAAATTAACATTGCCGCCATGTTTTGTTATGTTCTGACCAAGAAGAAAACCATTCAGATAATTAATCAAAAATTTTTGCTACCTGGCCATACACGCCTCGAATGCGATAGCGATCATGCTCGTATTGAAAGAGCAAAAAAAGACTTCCCTCTTCAGTTAACAAAAACAGTATCAGTGATACGTACAGAATCATGGCGCCATATGATTGGTGTCTGTTCGTTCGCACACTTTCTGGGAGAAAGAAATTTAAAGTTATTGACATGCAACAACTTGACTTTAAGAAATTTTCTAGTCTGTTGAAAAATGTGCTGATCCATCGGAAAACTGACAGTGAAAAACAAAAAGTCGAATGGTTGAAAATCAGGTGGCTACGATAAACTCAAGATTTTGGACGAATTTATTTCAAGTACGATCTCAAACCATTTTCTCCATTTAAAAGCTTTAGTATATTGAGGGGTAAGAAGGGTCAACCAGAAAACTTGGAAGTTGCAAGATCCTATGCTGGACCTTTGCCAATAAACCCTAAGAAAAAGAAGGATCTCTCAATGTTTAGTCGCATTGATCCCTAGTTCCATTCGTTCTACAAGAAGCTGACCACTGATACAAACAGTCGTGAGATTGATGAATTGGATGAGTTGGATGAAGAAGATAAAGTTTAGTTTCTACTTTTTTGTTTTACTCAACAATTTTTATTTTTCTTTGAATGTAATGTTTTAAAAATAATGTGACTCTGTCAACTAGCAAGGACAATTTTGCAAAACAACCTATAAATACTCATTTAATAGTTCGTCGCTTGGATGCAGAAGTAGCCTATGTCCATTTTTGCCTAATTTGATATTTTAGGTCCATTTGAAAGTAAAAGCATCATTACATTGGTAGCAGAAGTATTGTATGTCCATCTTTACAACTAACGCTCATATCGATCAAAACTTGAACTAGCCTATGTTCCGTACCGTTGTCAGTTTTCATGCAGAATCAGTCTATGTAAGAGCGCCGCAACAAACCGATCGTATGTCCGTCGCTTAGCCGGACATAGACTAGTTCTGCATAAATTTACGTATATATATTGAGAACATAAACTTATTCGCGATTTAAGATAGCTCAATAAGAATTTAAATTATGTTTAATCAAAAATCATTGGAGCTGAACTCACGAAGTACAAAAATACTTCAGTTGCTTGAAGTGAAGAAGAACCAGTGTGCAGGTAAGACAAAAATTTATTGTTCATGTGATTTTCTATTTCCTATTTTTATTTTATTATGTCAAATAGTAGCTGTTTATTCAGTGGCACTGTTAATATTAACCAAATATTAGGGTAAAGTCACTCATTATTATATACTACCCTAGACAAATGTCATATTGGATTTGGCTATAATATTTTATTTAAATGGAAATTTTGAATAAATTATTTTTTGATTAGATTATATGCATGAACCTGAGACTACGCCAAAAATTATCATTTTTTATCTAATAATATTATATTACTGATAAAAATGAGAAATTATTTAAAAAATGCCATTTTATTTATTATTATTAATTACCCTATAGTGAGTAGGCCTAAAGTCTGTTTCTCAATAAAAATGTTTTAGATAATAGTAACTATTATGGCAGTAAACAAATTATTGTTGTTTCAGATAAAATGTTAACTTCAGAGTCCAACGATGACGTTTCCATTCCAAAATATGCCATTAAGTTAATGGATTCTGTAAATTTAGAACCATCGCCTGTTCTACCGTAGTTTTGGGAAACTTCAACATACTTTAATTCCAATTCATTTAATTAGACACCGACAAAACCATTCCGAGAAATATTTTTTAACGAACCAAACGACACTGAAGAAGCTAATAGTGCACATCAGTGCCAGTGAGCATCACAAAACATGGCCAAAAAAACTGTTCAACCAATCTTGTGATTCCAAACTTAGCAGATCTGTCAAATTGGTTAACACGAATGTGTTGGAAAATTATTTGGACATGTCATCCTCTGAGTCTGATCCTTATGCTTCCGATAACGATGAAAATGATCCCGAATTTGTTTTGTTGGATCAGGAACCTGATCAAGAAGAAGTATCAATAAGAAAGTCGCACAAAAGAAAAAGAAACCCGATTTCCTGGAGAAGAAATATAATAAAGACATCTCGAAATAGCGGAAAGGAATACAACTCTTGGAAAAATAAACTTCAACCATCCCGGAAAATGAAAGATCCATGTCATTGTAGAATGAAATGTAGCGAAAAGATTCCTGAAGAAGAAATGCAATCTATATTTGGTCGTTACTGGAATCTTGGAGACATCAACAGACAACGAGATTTCATTTCAAAATTAGTGCAAAGAAAAAATAAAGAAAGAACAAGAATTAGCCGAAAGAAGATAAATATTGCTGCAGAGAAAAATGAAGAATCGCCTTCTCCAAACCAACATAGTAGAAGAACATTCACGTTTGATTATTATTTTATAAAGGACAACATCGAAGTACCTGTGTGTAAGATTTTCTTTTTAAATACTCTTTGTATAAGTGCCCAGGTTGTTAAAACTGTACTTAATAAAACTTGTTCCATTGGTACGATTTCCGAAGACAGAAGTGGAAAGGCCTGCAAAAACTCCTTACTCAACGAATCTGTCAAAGAACCCGTTCGAGAACATATAAATTTCTTTCAGACAATTGAAAGTCACTATTGCAGAAAAAACACAACACTTTTGTATTTACCTGCATCTCTTAATATATCCAGAATGTATTTTTTATACAAGGAATACTGTTCCGATATGAATATTACTGAAGTAGCAACGGAAAGTATATACAGGGCTGTCTTTAATTCAGATTTTAATATGTCATTCTTTCAGCCAAAGAAAGACTTGTGCGATATTTGCCATGGATTCGAACAATCGTCTACTGACGAGAAATTAGCAGCTGAAGAAATGTATCAACTGCACTTGAAAAACAAGAATTTAGCCAGAGAATTTAAGGATGCAGAAAAAAAAAGAGCTGAGGAGAATCAACAGACTTGTTGAGCAGTTTTTGATTTACAACAAATACTTCAGGTACCAAAGTCGGAAGTTGGATTAGCGTATTATAAGCTAAAATTGTCAACTTATAACTTTACTATTTTCAATATGGGTAATAAAGAATGCAACTGTTATTTGTGGTATGAAACCATAGGCAAGAGAGGCTCTTGTGAAATAATGCCTTTTGAATTTTATAAAGCGTAATATTGAACACGGTAGAAATGAGTTTTCATTTTTTTCTGACAATTGTGCCAGACTAAATAGAAATAAATACTTATTTTCATTATACAATTACATTTCTCAATTATATAAAGTAAAAATTTGTCATAGCTTTCTGGAACGAGGGCACACACAAAATGAGGGAGACAGTATTCATAGTGTAATTGAAAGAGCATCACGTAATATTCCAGTCTATTCTCCTCATCAATGGTACACAATTGTCAGAACTGCAAAGAGAAACAACCCGGATAACGTCGTTGAATTAGACCAAGAAAATATATTTGATCTAAAAGAACTTCTAGCAAAAACATCTATTAATTGGGACAAGGATGAATCTAATGAGAAAGTTTACTGGAACAAATTACGAATTCTACAAACCCGGCCAGACTATCCAAATATGTGTTTTTTTTTAAATGGCAAATTCCATTAACGAAAAAGAAATACGACCATTTGCAATTTCTTTGCCAGAAGAAAGTTATTTCATGTCAATATCATGATTTTTTTAAAAACCTAACTTATGATGAAAAACGAACAGGGGAAGATTCAGATATTGATGTTTAAATATTCATAATTGTTTAATTTTAGTTCCTAATTTTGAGTTAAATTTATTTGTTTTATTTTCTATTTTGTTCCATCTGTTTGATTTTTTAAGTAGTAATATTTTCTGTCTTTTTTTAACACGGCCCAGTTGTTAATAATTTCAGAAACTTATTTGTTAAACCTGAAAGCCGACAATATACGATTTATAAGTAAGTACACTGTTTGTGTTAAAATAATTTATACCTATACCTACTACATGATTAGATTATTGATATTATGGATTGATCAGAACTAGCCTAAGTAGTTCCATGTAAGTATATTCTATGTCCAAATTTGGACATAGACTACATCAGTTGAGACTTTACTAGTCTATGTCCAGCTTTTTTTAGAACTTTATCAGTAAAGCAATGAACTGTAGGGAAAGTAGCTTTTTAAACATTGTTATACAATTTTCTGATAAAAGAATTTTATAATATTTTGAGAAAAAAAAACAAAAAAAATGATCTCCTCTAAAATTAACATTTTGTGACTTAGGCTACTTCTGCATCCAAGCGACGAGTTATCTTAATAAAAGCTGCTATAAGTCTGAATTGTTATTATTATCAAGATGTTTTTCAAATTATTTCACATATTTTTTACATAGAAATCGAAAATAAATTCAAAACTGCAGAAACACTTGTAATAAACCCTTTAATATAACCAATTCTTACTTGAAAATTACTGTTGTATTTTAATATACTGTCTATTTTAATATTTATCTATAAAAAATAGCATTAACAAAAAAGAGTTATAAGGAATGACTTCCCTATATAGTTATGTGGTGATTTGAGTCCTGTGGCAGATGACAAAACATGATGTATTTTACATCACTTACAAAAAAAAAAGATTAGTAAATTTAAATAACATCGTTATTGCTTGATATTTTGTATTCAGTTAGTCAAAAAACAGCTGCATAGTTAAATATAAAATTTGCTATGAATAACTTAACTGATTTTTAGAACCCTGCTAAACTTTAAAATTGCTCTCCAGAAAAGTTGATGAAACATGACATCAGCTTATATCATCTACTAACAGATCTATTCCTCTTGTAACTTAGTAACATCATAGTTTATAAAGTTAAAAAATAAAAGTTAATTTAACAACATTTAAAGGGTTTTTACCCATGTACTTGGTGGCTTCAAACATGTACACCCAGTACGTATTAACCATACTTTTTGTAATAACCTTGGTCACAATTTTAAATTTCATGTTAATTAAATTAAAGTGGTCAATCTTTTTAGGATAGCACTGATGATGGAACATGATGGACATGTTAAAAGAATGCCAGAGTACAGATGGCCTAGAAGAGTACTGAAATGGATCTCTCCTGAAAGAAGAAAGAGAGGACGACCACAGAAAAGTTGGCGCAACAATATTGATGAAGCAATGGCGGCAAGAGGCTTAGAAGAGGCAACTGCATATGACAGAAAAAGATGGAAATTGGGGACGGAGAAGCGGCAATAGCCGTAATAAATCCGTTATTATATATACTGATGATGGAATATTAATTCTGTGATGTATCCCGATAGGGTTTTTAATATTATACCTTTTATAAAGAAATTAAAAAAAATGTGATACATCGAAATGTGTTATCGAAAGTAACTCTTTTGAGCCCCAAATGGTACAATATTCTATTTGTGATGATGACATGGCATCTTCTTTACATGAAGGTGACAATATTCAGATTACACTTGGGTCAAACATTGGCAATGATAATATGGAGATAATAATAAAATGCATAGATCAGATATTATATCAGATAGCAGTAATGAATCATTAGAAGAATACAATCCAGAGAATAATGTAGATAGTTCTGACTCAGATGAAAATCTTCCAGTATTAATTGTAGAAAATGATAGCCATCCTGTTGGTATCGACCTAATACCTACCTCTACAACAAACAATATTGAAAATGAACCAGCTAATGAAAACCAAAAAAATGGAAACTCAAGAAAGCGAAAAAGGAACCCACAAGAATGGGCACGTAATATTAGAAAAAAACAAAAAAATTTAGGGGAAGCCAATGTGACTAAGTCAAATAAGAATGTTCGTGGAAAAGCTTTGAGAGAACCCTGTGGAGAAAAGTGTAAATTTGAGTGCAACAATAAAATAAATGTGGAGCAACGACAAGATATTTTGACGTCCTTTTGGGCCTTGGGAGACAACATGAGACAAAGACAATTTATTTGTTCTAACACCGAAATAATTGTTCCCAAATACCGTTATGTTAGAGAAGGTAGTCAGAAAAATCAAGGATTCTACCTACCTACTTAAAGTCAAAAGATTCGAGTTTGCAAGAAATTCTTTATGGCAACTCTAGATGTGGGTGACACGATGATACGCACGACATTTCAAAACAGGGACGATAAAAACATTGCTATGACTGATCAACGTGGAAAACACAAGAACCACAAAAAGTTAGATCCGGTCTTAAAAGATAGGGTTAGGAAGCACATTGAATCGATACCCACAGTGGAGTCCCACTATTTAAGAAAACAGACAGAAAGACAGTTTATTGAAGGAAGCCTAACCCTTGCAACGTTATACCGTGATTATAAGAGAGAATGTGAAGAAGCTGGCAAGGAGTTTGTTAAGAGTTGGATTTATGAACAAATTTTTAATTATGAATATAACATTGGGTGGCACCAACCAAAGAAAGACCAGTGCAGCACGTGCGCTAAATACAAAAATTCCTCACCGGAAGAGAAACAAGAATTGCAAGAAGAATATTCATTACATACGAAACTGAAAGATTTGTCGCGAGAAGAGAAAGAAAAAGATATTAAAGAGGCGGAAAATAGTGAAGATAGAATTGTAGCCGTTTATGATTTACAAGCGGTTCTTTCTACACTGGCATCTGAGGTGTCAGATTTTTACTATAAAAGTAAATTAGCTACCTACAACTTGACAATATTTAATATTGTGAGCAAGGAAGGGTTTTGCTACATTTGGTCGGAAAATGTCGCAAAACGCGGAGCCAATGAAATCGGAAGTCGTGTCCTCCAATTTTTAAAGTCGTACTGCATAGGGAAACATGTTAGGTTTTATTCTGATAACTGTGCAGGACAAAATAAAAACAAATATATTGCCTCCTTGTATCTCTATGCCGTTTACATTCTTGGTGTGTCCAGCATAACGCACAAATTTTTCATAACTGGACACACACAGGTTCAATATTTATTTCTGCACAATGGATACCAATTATTCAAGGAGCTAAAAAGAGAGAAAAGCCTTATAAAGTGAAGGAAATGGATAGAACCGAAATATACGACCTACAAAAATTGAGCGCTGATGTCGGAAATAATTTCGTAGTGGACACGGAGAAGAACAAAGTAAAGTGAACTGATTTTAAAATATTGCAAGTCAAAGCAGCTAGTAAGAACAACGATACAAAAACAATTTATTGTAAATATGATTATAGTTCTGAAGTGTCATATAAGGAACTAATTATTGTTAACAATCCACTAAAAAAAAGCGCAGTGCTTGTGTTGGTCATCCTAAAACACTTCTTCTAAAACAGGCCTACCAAGAAGAACTGAAAATTTCACGAAAAAAAAAAAGAAGGCTTTGTCACTTTGTATAATAAGAATCCGATTGAGAAACCTTATCAAAATTTTTACCTTAATTTAAGGAGTGAGTGATAACATTGTAAATATTATAATCATTATACCTTAATTCCGTTTCTCCAGGTAGTTCTAATTAACCAGCAAATAAGTTAATTTAATAACCTTGGTTCGTTAGTAAATGATTAGTTTATTTAGTTATTAACGTAAGTGTTTTTGAATCAAATTAAAGTTCTTTTGTGTAAAACTTAAAACAAAATTTGTACAAAATTTTAAAGTAACACCACTATAAAACCAAATTTGCATCTTCTTCTTAAAGTGCCTATCCGTTCCGGATGTTGGCGATCATCACGGCTATCTTTACTTTGTTTATTGCAGCGCGGAACAGTTCAGTGGTAGTCGTGTTATACCACTTTCGTAAATTTTGAAGCCAGGAAATGCGTCTTCTTCCCGGTCCTCTCTTAAAATTTACCTTCCCCTGGAGAATCAGCTGGAGAAGGCCGTAACATTCTTGATTTCTCATTACGTGTCCTAGATATTCCAACTTTTTAGTTTTGACGGTCATGAGAATTTCACATTCTTTCCCCATTCTACGCAGGACCTCCACATTAGTAACTCTGTCAACCCAGGATTTACGTAAGATGCGCCTATAACACCACATTTCGAAAGCTTCGAGCCGATTCATAGATGCAACAGTCAGTGTCCACGCTTCCATTCCGTAGAGCAGAACTGTGAATATGTAGCAGTTTAATAGATGGCATTTTGGTTTTAATGATATGTCTCGACTGTTGAAAATGGTTCTCATTCTAATGAATGCTGCTTTTGCTTTTATTATTCGCTGTTTAATTTCTGTTGAGTGGTCCCATTGGCTATTTAAATTGGTGCCTAGATATGTATATTGCTCGACTCTTTCGATATTCTGTTGGTTGATTGTAAGTTGAGCGTTTAGTATTGGTTTTTTACTAATTGTCATAAATTTGGTTTTCTTTGTGTTAAGAGCTAGTCCGTATCTGTTGCTGACTTCTGTTATGCGATTTGTTAATATCTGTAAGTCATTAAGATTATCGGCAAGAACTATAGCGTCATCTGCATATCTAATGTTATTCAACCATTCACCAGTTATTAGTATTCCTTTTGCACAACCGTCTAAAGCTTCCTTAAATACCCATTCAGAATAAATATTGAACAACAATGGAGACAAAATACAGCCCTGTCGTACTCCATGTTCTATTGCAATTTTATCAGTTAACTGGTCTTCTATTTTGATTTTGGCCGTTTGATTGTAGTAAATGTTTCTGATAATTCTAAGATCTTTGTTGTCAATTCCAATTTCTTGCATTAGAGTCATTAATTTGTCATGTTTTACTCTGTCAAATGCCTTCTGGTAATCTATAAAGCATACGTATATGTCACAATTCACATCCCTGCATCTCTGAAATAGCACCTGTACAGCAAAAAGGGCCTCCCGTGTTCCCAGAGCATCACGAAATCCGAATTGTGTTCTTGTTAGTTGTTCCTCACATTTTGTATATATTCTTTTGTGGATGACCTTTAGAAATGTTTTAAGTAAATGGCTCATAAGGCTTATAATTCTATAGTCTTCGCACTTTCTCGCATTGGGTTTTTTTGTAAGATTTATAAAAGTTGACACTAACCACTCTTGGGGAACCACGTCCGTATCATATATACTGTTAAATATATTTGTCAACCATTTTATGCCATAATAGTCCATAAGTTTTAAGAATTCTGAGTGAAAATTATCAGGGCCTACTGCTTTACCATCTTTGGTGCTTTTGATGGCATATTTTACTTCTTCGACTGTAAATGGTGGTCCAGATTCGCAATTGGTGTTTGTTGTAATACCAGTGTTACTGCATGTAACACTAAATTTGCATGACGGCATAATAAACAATTTGGTTTAAAACCTCTTATTATTTAAAAAAATCATGTTACTGTACACCATTAGTTAGACAATAGAAAGAACTAATTGAGTTTTAAAATTTATTAACAGAAAGATCGATCGTGACTTTTTTTTACCATAATGAAAACTTTACAGTTTTCAGTTATGTTAGTGTTCCATTGAGAGTACGATTATATATATATATATATATATATATATATATATATATATATATATATATATTGATATGATTGGTGTTTAAAGAAAATAATTTATACTAGATAATATTAGATATAACAAGTATTTGGTTATTTTAAGAAGTTATATACTAGAGAATTTAATAAAAATTATTTATGTGAGGGCATTTTTAAGAAATTAGCATATAAAAAGTATTTTTTTTATATAATTATAATGTAAAATATATTAAGTGAGCCATGTGACTAGGCAACCAGATATACATACTCTGAAGTGACATTTAAGGAATGGTTGTGAATATAAAGTGGGGTTATAATAATAAAATGTGTAGTTTATTAAATTAGAATGTTAAGTTAATGATTTAAGTGTATATTCTGATCTGAAAAGCCTAAATGTCAACAAAATTATCAATAGAAAATTAACGAATTCTCCAGAATGCAGAATTTGACCTTTGTTTACGGTCGAACATTCGGGAATAATGGTTATGTCGGTGACAACGAACATATACTGTTTCCAGAAAATTCAGACATGTGTTTAATGGACTAAATCGAACATGATTTCTTACCAGATGGTTCTGGAAGATTGAAAAGATATAAATACCCGTGATTTGGATTCAAGATGGCAGTTTAGTAAGAAAGTTCATTCAGTTAGTCAATCAATTATGAGTTTTTTAGTATGAAAATTAGTTAGAGGCAGTCAATCAGTTACAATTGTTCAATATAGTGAGTTAAATCAATATTAAGAAACAGTATAAAGAAAATAATATTGAAGATTAAAAATTATGTTATGTATAAATGATGATAATGGAAGAAGTATTAATTGAATATTAAAATTAAATGATATTTTGGTGATTGGATATTGATATATTGAAAAGAAGAATAAAAATAAATGCTGTTTGCTGGTTTGCTTGGTGGTTTATAAATGCTGGTGAAGAAAAATATCTTAAATTGGTGGAAGCTAATAATTGGAAAAAGTAATTTCACAAAAACAAGGATAACCGAAGCTGAGAGGAAGACATTTGAGTGGTGATTATAATCTATACAGTGGAAAACAGTTCATTTAGGCATTCAGTGACAGAAAGGTACAACAATTTGTTAATATAGTTTAGTTAGTGTCATAACAATTTCAATTTTGAAGATAGTTTGTTTAAATTTTACATTGTCTATAGAATTTAATTAGTTTCATAAGAATTTCAATTTAAAGATACTTTATTTTAAATTTACATTGGCTAGGTTAGATATATATGTGTGTTTCATAATAGATATAATAAAGATAATTTAAAAAAAGTACTTGCAAACTAATTCTTTGAGAACCGCGATAAAAACCCTATATATTATATTATTAAAAAATACTCATTGCTCATCATTCACAAACAAACAATACATCACAACAATATATATATATATATATATATATATATATATATATATATATATATATATATATATATATATATATAGAGAGAGAGAGAGAGAGAGAGAGAGAGAGAGAGAGAGAAAAGGAGTACGACCGTCAATCCAAAATAAACTAAGGTACACTCGAAGAGTGGTGGGTCAAATTTATCATGTATTAATTTTGCAGAATTAGTCTTAATATGTTGTTTACTTTGAATTGTCCCTTAAGGTGTTTTTTATCACATTTTCATATTTAATAAATTCAAATAAAAATAAAAATAAAATAAATTATTCTTCCCTTATTGACTTAGATTCATCAACTTACATTTTATTAACTAAATATTTGGTCAATATCACTTTTACATACTTAAAGTAATTGTTCTTTTTGATTAACTTGTTTGGTAAAATTTTAAATTGAAATTGATTCATAGAATCTTTTTCATTCACAGTGCCAAATGCTATGAACCTTGGACTGTGGAAGTTAAATTAATCTTCACCTGTTGGCTGGCTAACCAGTGACATCATAAATATTATAATATATGATATTTTGGATTGACCTCGCATGCTTTGCTCTTTGTTAACAAATCAATCACTGGGGGGGAAATGGTGATCTTAACCAACTTTTCCTTTCATTTTTTGGCTTTTTAACGACAAGTTGTCAACCAAATTTATCACATTCTATGAATGTACCGCTCTATTGTATTATAGGTTGGTATTTTGCCTTGCTGTTCTGTCATTTTGACCTCAAGGCCATATATATTCACGTTGTTTGCGTGGGTGTTTAACCTATAAATTCATTTACCTGCGAGATTCAGTAAGCTTAAGACTGGTAACTTCATTTTTTATTTTTATTACTATATTAATCTTAAATAATTCAATAATGTTGAGTCAAAACTAAAGTCAAAATTAAAATTTAACTGATTATAAATAAATTGTTGGAAGTGCATTCTCGTGATCTTTCTAGTTCTTTACACACCAGAAAAGAAAAACCTTAATGTTTTTTACTTAAGTTTTTATAATAACTTTTTTTATATACATGTATGATTATCACATGTTCTTTTGCTGTGCTAATTTTGTTAATTATAAATTATTGAAATGAAACTCTACATAAGACCCTAGGTTTACAAAGAACATCATTTTTAAACAAAAAATGAACAATAAAACAATTTACAAGTTTGTTTTTAAATCTGGAAGGAAATATCGGTTATGTCCAAGTTCCAATGGCTCTGTGAAATCAATATTACCCAGGTGGTAGGTAGGATTTTCTTACGGAGTCTTCGGGCCATTGCCACAAACTTCTTTCACCAAGTACCATTACTTGCACCCAACCGTAACAGTTATTGCTGCCTCTTACAAATCCATCGAATTTTCCTGGAAAGCTGACGTAGTCGGATACAATTACGAAGTCTCCAACTCCAATGGAAAGCTTTTCTAGATCAGCATTATTCCTGTAGCTCTTATTAGAAGCAGAATTAGACGTAGTATCTGCAATTTGTCCAAAATCTTGTATTTTATTTAAACGTTGTGTTTTTTTTACCGTCTTATATTTAGTCACTTTACTACAGCCAGCTGCAGCAATGGTCGCTTGTTCAGACATATCTTGATCTAGGCTACTGTCAAGTACAACTTCGTTATTAACGTCTCCGAGGACCTCATTTTGTTGTAGATTTTCTTTCTCTGTTTCGCAAATCGATTATTGGCTTGATTATTCGCCTGTTCAGTTTTCTTTCCAAGCTTACTTTTTGCTGTCATTCTAGTTTTTGTTTTTAATTTTCTTTTAGTGCCATTTTCTTTTACTGGCTTCTTCTTAGCAGCTTTTATTGCAACTGCAGCCTCTTGTTGGCTTTTAACATCTTCAGCACTTATACTTTTTCCTGCAGCAATTTCTATTTTTCTTTTTCTTTACACAACTCTATCAGCTGTGGACTGTACTCCCCTTTTTTCTACAAGAAAATTTAAAACAGCGTCACTTACTCTCGAAGGTACTTGCGTAGCATCAGTTTTATAATTTGGAATTCTAGTTAGTACTTCTTCTGCGTTTAGGGGAAAAATACCACTTTTTCTAAATCTACTTTCCAATTTTTTTCCGCCATTTACACTAATTATGTCAACCAGTTTTTTTAATAGGGTGGGAAAGGTACTTTTTGCGATTAGGTTGGTGTTAACATTCAGTGTTTTGTATTCTACCAAAATATTTCGCCAGGCTATTTTCATCGGTCGAAAGTAGGCGACATCTGATGGCGGTGTTAGGTGCGTAGAATTGGCAGGAAGGCACACGAATTTAATATTTTCTGTTGCACAAAGCTGTAAAACTTTTATTGATATATGGGACGATAAATTGTCACCAATTAACACTTTAATGCCAGGAATGGGTTTCAATGTTGGCAATAAAAGAAAAGCGAACCAGTCTTCGAAACAAGCTGTGTCGAACCATCCGCTTTTCGATCTGTTGTACCGTGCTCCATTTGGACTATTTTCTACCCAAGTTGACCACAGTTTATTTGATTTATATACGACATATGGAGGTAGCCTTTTTCCAGCCGCATTTCCACAAAACATTATTGATGTTGCCGTTTACTAAAATTCATCATTCTCTCAGGATATTTAGTTCCACGTTTTGTTAAAATTTTCTTTTTGCCGGGGTCGTCACTTAAATTTGTTTCATCATAGTTCCAAATGTTGTTAGCTGGGACATCGGCGAGTTCATTCTGCAATTGGTTAAAGTAGTCTTTTATAGTGATTGCACTGATTTCTGCTCGCGATCGTTTGATGTTGCTTGCAAACCGTTGCGTTAACAACGGATTTCGTTTAAGGAAAGCATTTAACCAGTCTTTTCCTGGCAAGTTATCTTTAAATTGCTTAATAGTTCGACAATCACGATCTAAATAATTTTTCACTAAATTTCGTAAATCTGTCTGATCCAATGGAAATCCGTATAAAGATACGCTACATGAGACGTGAAGGCGTCCTCTTCAGCTTTTGTAAAAATTGTTTGACCACCATATTGTTTTGTATGCCTATTTCTTAATCTATTTTTTAAAGTACTTACTGGCATTCCGAATTCTATTGCATTTTTTCTTTGAGATAGGACTATTTCTGATAGCTTCTAGAGCTGTTTCTACTGTTCTGCCGTGCAATTTCCATAATTTCTACTACCAGCAACACGTTTGTAATTTGATGGCATCTAAAAAAAAGTCGTTAGTTCTATACAGTTAACAAACTCTGCAGTTGTTACAAGGCTAAATTCAAATTAAAAATCAGCATTTACTTACTTTAATTTAAATATAGAACCAACGAATGACCAAAATCCAACATTCAACAAACTGGGCCAAAGTCACCCGAAAACCGTTAAATTCTGTACCACTTTGCAAATAACAACCGACCTTATTAGCATCTACGTTTAGACTGAAATACTGACGCCAGGCGGGTAAGAATTCACAGATATTCAATGTGCAACTATGCAATTAATCTTACTCTTGGAAGTATTATTGGTTGCCAACCAATTTTTACAGTCAAGAAATCTTACGTAAAATGGCTATATTTTAAAAATTAATTTTTTTCTTATTATAACCAGTATTACCGTGATTTATTAAAATTTCCTAAAGTTAATATGGTACTGATGGTGCGGTATAATGAAATTTACATGATAATATATTGTACATATGCACTAGTTACTAAAATATCTTTTTCCCAAAGTGAGCCAAAGTCACCCTGGCGGGCCAAAGGCACCCTGGCGGGCCAAAGTCACCCGAAATTACCAATTGGCTCTGCAATTGTGGTTTTGCTTGGCCCGTCGTTCGCCAGACGTAATTGGCTAAAGAATGTGTGAGAGAGTCTTCCAAACCTCCTCGAGCGGCTGCTTCAGTTATATTTGCGTTTGGGTGAGCGTCGTGTTCATCTTTGCCACAAAAATCGTCCTAGTACAAACCTCCTCGTTGGTAGAGCCGGGAATCCATATTCGTTGAATCGGAAATACAGACACTTTTTAGGGCACGTACTCCGATTCGCGAGTAGTGCTTGCTGATTGTACAGGGTGTATCCGATTGGTAGTGTGCGCCATATTCGAGCATTTGTCGGTCTCATTGAGATCCTCGAGTCAGCGCACTTGTGTAGTTACTAACCAGTCGGATTTTTCGAACTCCCTTAAGGCTACACACCCTTCCAGTTTCCTGGAAGCCTTAGTTTTTAGAGTAACGTAGCGAATCTGGGTGAGCAAGTAATTGTCGTGGACGTTGCCGTCAGCTGGGAGGGTCCTGAACCCCTAAGTACAGCTGCTGCTAATAAAACAGCACTGAGCCTCGATTTCTTCAGACCATGCAGACCCGATATCCAGGGAAACAGATTTGCATGGCACCTCTAATCGGTGGCGCTCGCGGAACATGATGCCAGTCGAATTCTCGTGTCATGAGAATTTTGAACCGCAATTTCATCACAAAGGCGATCATGTGTAGCATCCATATTCATAGTCATTTTATGCGGTCCTAACATAAATGACTTATGATCTTTTTCTTCGAGTATTTGCATATCGGCTTCTTCCTATCGTGGGTCCTTCGTTCGTCTAGTTAGAGATTTTAACTACTTGACCTACGTAAATGTTGTGTCGTCCTTTACGTCTGTGACGTCCCATTTTTCTACTATTTTATTACTTATATACTATTTTTAAACTTTATTGACAGCCCCTATTGGCTGTCTGGCTAATTTTTCCACGCCCGCGATATGCGTTGGCAGTGTTTTTGCTATGGGGGGGGGGATGGTCGGCTCGTGCGATATTAATCTGGCCAAACATCGGGTCATACGCTGCTGGTCTGTTGCTTCCTGGATCGGAACGGGAAGGAACAGACCAGCAGGACTAGGTCGGATTTCGGATGACGGGGGTTGGTTACATGATGATTGAAGCCAACCAACCGGGCATCGCCCGGCCTACATACCAAAAGAGGTTATGGCTCTATTCTGATACCCAAGCCAAGGCAATCCACTAAAACTAGGGACCATCAAGATTCTCCTTTGCGAGTCATTGAGAGGCACTTCCCATCACGTTTGAAAACGACTAATCAAAATAAGCAAACAAGAAAAGGATGTCGTTTGCAGTAAAAAGAAAAGTACGCAAAAAAACAATCTATTGTTGCCAACAGTGTGAGGTTCCTCTTTGTGTGGTACCTTGTTTTGAAAACTACCATAATCAAAAAATATACTGGGTCTAAACTTCGGCTATTCTAATATAGAATTATATGTTTTAGTTTTTTGAATATTTTCTTTGATTTATATGCATTTTTATAAATAATTAATAAAACATTTATCTTCTGTAACTTGTTTTTTCAATTTTACACTTACGAACTTGTTTACCACAAAAGTCGGGAAACGCATATATGCGCGCAAGTGTTAAACGGAAAGCGTATTGAAGCACAAGGCACAAAAACTCCCGTATCTGAACTTACAACAAGAACTTACAATTTCTTGTTTAGTGATGCCTGAAATAACTGGTAGACTGCCTTCTGCCACACTAAATAGGTAATCTCTAAACATTCCCTCTAATGTTACACTCGCCGATCCAAACTTTAACGTTTCATCTCCTATGGACATTTAATTTTAATCGGTGTAGACACATTTTGGGATCTTTTATGCGTTGGTCAAATTAAGCTAACATATGGTCAACCAACTTTACACAAAACCAAGCTTGGCTGGATTGTGTGTGGTCCTGTACCTTTTCTTTCTCATAACAAAACAAATTGTCACTTTTCTAGGAACAGACATTTCGAAAATCAGTTACAGACATTCTGGGAACTTGAAGAATTTCCAAGTTCTTTTCTGAAGAAGAACTTCAATGTGAGAAACACTTTAAAAAAACTACTACCTTTGATTCTACAGCCAGATTCACTGTCTCTCTTTCTTCGGGTTACTTCTATCAAATCTTGGTAATTCAGAGATTTCAACTACCAAACGTTTTTTCTCTTTGGAAAAGAAATTAAACTCTAACCCAACTTTAAAAACAGATTATACTCAATTCATCAGCAGAGACTGCGTGATTATTGGACCAAAGATGCATTACTAGAAACACCAACATTTCAACAGATAGATATTTTAAGCTATTGAGAAATATCCACTTCTTGGATAACAATATGTAACTGCAACTTAAATGACCGTCTTGTGAAAATTAGAAGCATAAGTGACTATTTTAGGAATATTTTCAAGAAAATCTTCTATCCATTTGAAAATATTTCCATTGATGAAAGCCTTGTTATTCAAAGGACGTATCTCGTTTCGCCAATATCTTCCGAAAAAAGGCATCGTTTTGGAATTCAGTTTTTTGTTGCCGTTGATTATAAAACCGGTTATATATTATATTTCATAATATATACCGTAGCGGATACAGATATAACTCAGTATTCTGAGAATCTTGATATATCTGGAAACATCGTTATGACACTGTCCGAGCCATATTGGAATAATGGCCACAAAATTTACATGGACAACTAGTACAGCAGTCCATTACTGGCTGAAGCTTTATTCGAAAAAATAAGACTAATTGTTGCGGAACTGTAAAGCAGAATCGAAAAGATATGCCAAAATTTAAAAATAATCTGGAAAAAGGTTCTATACAATAATTTTCTACTGACAAATCTTTGGCACTCAAATGGAAAGATAAAAGAGACGTTGTAATGATGACAACCATGCATGAATCTAATATATCTAAAACCAAAAATAGCAGAAACCAAGAACCAGTTGAAAAACCTGAATGTATTATCGCGTACAATATGAATATGGGTGGAGTCGACAGAACAGACATGCTCACAAGTTCTACTGAATCCGTAAGGAAAAACGTGAAATGGTACAAAAAGGTCTTTTTTCATATACTTAACCTGGTTGTACTAAATTCACATACTATTTATAAAGTCAAAACTGGGAAAAACATTCCTCTATTGGATTTCCAGAGAGATTTGATTAAACAAATTTTACAAAAATATAAACAAAACACTCCTCGACTATCACGAAGTAACAGACCGAATGCTGGTGATCATCCATTACGGTTGGTAGAAAGACATGTTCCTACGCTATATCCGTTACGAGAAAACAAAACAAAGACACATCTTTGTCAAAAAGATGTGTCGTTTGTGCCAAACGCAAAGTTAGAAAAGCCACAAGGTACTTGTGTCAAAAGTGTAATGTGCCTTTGTGTGTAGTAAGTTGTTTTGAACGATATCATACAATTTTAAAATTTTGAGTTCTGTATTGTTGAATTTGTTTCAAAATTAGAATTAATGTTTTTTTTGTGCACATTTTTTTGGTTATTTTGCTTCTTTATGAATTTTTACGAACAGAAAAATAAATAAAAATGAATATATGTAATTACCACCACAATTACTGATTTCTGACTTTGCCCGTTCTGGCAAACTACTACGTTTCACCCGATGCCGGCTCGAACGGGTTAACTGCTGATATCGTTAAAATATATCGACAATTTCTTCGACAAAAGAAAATCAGCGTTGTTTACAAAAAATATTGTGGCGACCTGATCCAAGATCATCTATTGAGACTTACTTTAAATACTGTAATTTATGGCACTGCTTCTGCCAGCTTTTTAGCAACGCGATATATGCAAGAAGTAGCTCACATTTACTCTGACAAATTTCCTGATATTTCTTCTAGAATTTTACGCGATTTTTACGTGGACGATCTCCATACCGGTGCTTTCACCTTAGACGAACTTAAACATATTCGATCTTTAATCACTAAATGACTTTCAAAACATGGCTTTTATTTAAGTAAATGGAAATCAAATTCAACCGAATTATAAATCGATGATATAGAAGATAACACTCCGTTGGTCAGGTTCCAATGAAACTGTCAAAACATTGGGTCTCTTTTGGAATCCCAAATTAGACGTTTTATTAGTAAAAACTAAAAATATAATTTAATTTTTATACTGTTTGCAACTTAAAGTTAAATTTGACTTAAAGTTAAATTCAACTTATCGATTATCGACAACAACTTTTTGCTGGTTCTTGCTTCTAACAAGTAATTAGGCTTCAGTACAATTTTATTAAGTGGCCAGGTCCGGCTTCAGATCCTCGGTGCCAATGTACGTAAATTCTCAGGGGGAAGATGGATGAACCGGAATCAACTACTATCTCACGAAATATACCCACTACGTCACATATGTCTTACTTAAATGCATTAAACAGTTTCAAACATCCTTTAAAAGATCAAGGCATTATACTTTCAACCATAAAAGGAAAAGTTTTCGAATATGTAAAAGCTGTTGGATCAATAGTACAGCCAAAAATGTTGTTTGGGCATCCAAAATAGCAAACAACCGCATCTACATCTACCTCTCCTCTAAATATGTAGTTGATCAATTTCCTAGCTCCCACAAATATATAAATATTGATGGTAACCAGATTGAAGTAAGAAGACTTATAACTCCTGCCCAGAGACTAATGGTATAAAATGGTATAACTATGGGTATAAAATCCGCCGCCAACATGACGTTTCTACGAGTAGGCATGCAAGACCCAGAATACAGCCACGTGCTCAGCTTTAGGAGGCAAATCTTCATAAGTCCTTTAGAAAATGCATCGATTATACATTTCCATAGATGGTTTAAACTGCTCCAGATGCAAGATTGTCGGAAATCACGATTTTGACTGTCCTTATTTATCATCATCAAGCAGCTCAATTAATCAAATGGAAACTGACCACAAAGTGAATATACATAACTCTACCAATGAAGAATATAATCAGCTACAAGAACAACCACGAAACCAATACCAAGAAGATACCGAAACATTAATGGAACCAGAAACCAATTCCATACAAAACCACGAATTAACATCAGCTACAAAGGACCAAACCACTTCCTCAGAAACAAACAATGAATTACAAATTTTGAATCAACCAAAAATATTCCAAGATAATTCCTTAGTGACTAAAAGTGATAGAAAAACCACTGAAGCTACTCATGCTACTAAAAGACAAATCTCCTCTCCTGAAATCCTTGAAAATGACCTACCCCTCCTCCCGATACTCAAAAACCTAAGAAAAAGCCTAAAAAGCAAGAAGATATTCCAATTATTCTAAATCAAATTAAAGACAAAATTGAAAATAGAAACCCTTCCTTTACACTTACTTTTCATGAAATATGTGATTTTCTGGCAAATTCCCTTCACTCAAAACATCCTGAACTTATTGTTAAAAATTAATCAAATGAAAGCCAAGAAATAAAAGAAATTCTAAACTTTATATATTCTCAAATACAAAATAAAACTTTAAAAAACAATATATCACCAGATTGAAGAAGAAACTGCTTCTCAACAGTCCTCCTTCTACTGACGAAACTGACTACGAATCAAGTTCTCAACAACAAATAGTTAACAGGTTGGCTGCCACAATGGTACGTAAAAAAATGATCCCTCTGGCCGTTATGTTTTTTGTGCACAATTCGATATAAACATATAAATACTTTTAAGTTTTGATCATATTATTCAGTAAACCATACGTTTTTTTGCAAATTTTGAAGAGAAGCCACATGTGCTACTCGCGGCCCTAAAACAAAGATGTAGTTATAATGGCCGCGTGAAGCCAATGCGGCTGCTTGGTACAAGGTCGAATATTCAGACATGTAAACGACACTAAATGGGAGGGATAACTGTATATTTCGATAGTTGCAATAAATTTGTCAGTCAGAGTCAGTAGTAATTATATGCTTATCAGTGCAATATCGTTTGTTTACTGTATCGAGTGAATATGAGCTACGAGAAGGAGCTAAACCGGTTAGAATCTTTATGGCAGGTAATAAATTCACTATATTTTATAAGTGGGAAAAGTATTCTAATATTGTTGTATTTTAGGAGGCCCTCTCTGATGAAGATGAGCAGGAAATAGTTGAGGATAATTGTTCTTCTGATGAATATATTCCTGATAGCAGTGGTGAATCATCAGACGAAGAAATTTCTACAAAAAAACGTCTAAAAGTTGCCACTTCAGAACCTATAAATTTGGACAGAAATGAATTAGAAATCGAAGACGAGAATGTGGGGGACACATTGATGGAAACAATTGAATATGTAATACAAAATAATACTACAGACAGCAACAATGATGACAGCGACCAAAATAAAAATAAGGAGCCTGATGGAGATCTGGTTTGGGATATTGTGACAGGTCGAAATTTGAAACAGTTTGTTTTTAGAGAGCCAACGTGCGGTATTGATATTCAGTTATATGGGGATTATTACAACAGAACCCCATACGATTTTTACACTTTATTCTTCTCGAATGAAATTATAAATTTAATGGTCATCGAAACTAATAGATATGCTTCCCAATGTAAAGAGAAGGAAAACGCACCAAAAGCAAGGATTCAAAATTGGTATAATACAGAAGCCAGTGAGATGAAAAAATTTATTGGTATTCTCTTCTGGATGGGTTTAGTTCAGTGTTCCACACTGGAGTGTTATTGGTCTCAAAACACATTATACCAAAATTCTATACGTTCAATAATGCCAAGAAACCGGTTTCAAATATTGTTGAGGATGTGGCATTTTCACAACAATGAAGAGATAACGGATGAAAGATTGCAAAAAATATCACCTCTCATGAATGAACTTCTGAAAAATTTTCAAAAATATTACACTCCAAAAGAGTCTTTGTGTATCGACGAAACTATAGTTCCTTTTAGAGGACGTTTAAATTTTAAGCAATTTATTAAAAATAAGAGACACAAGTTCGGCATCAAACTGTATAAACTATGTGTTGAAAAGGGTTATACCTACAACTTAACAGTTTATTGTGGACAAGATAAAGTAGAAGGTCAATCGTCTTCTGAAAATATAGTTCTTACACTGGCAAAAGATTTATTGAACAAAGGACGCACTATTTATACCGATAATTACTACACCAGTATTTCTTTAGCTCATTCATTATTAGAAAAAGAAACTCATCTGGTGGGAACACTGAGAGCTAATCGAAAATTTAATCCAAAAGATATTATACAAAAGCAACTCAAAAAAGGTGAGACAGTAGCTGCTGAAAGTAATACTGGAATAGTAATTCAAAAATGGAAGGACAAACGTGATGTTTTGACATTGAGCACAAAACATACTTCAGAGCTTCTACAAGTTTCCTCTGGGCGCAAGCAAACGGAAAAACCGTCCACTGTTGTTGATTACAATAATCATAAAGCTTTTATTGACCTCTCCGATCAGATGAAAGCGTATGCTACTTCTTTAAGACGAGGCGTGAAGTGGTACAGGAAATTAGCTGTCGAACTTCTTATTGGAACATCATTAGTCAATGCTTTTGTACTACATCAACAGGTTACGAACGACAAGATGACCATTACTAAATTTAAGGAACTTGTCACGATGGAATTACTTCAAATACAAAATACGGAGCTTTTTTTGTCGTAATGAACCTCCATTGCCGCAGCATGTGTTAGAAGATGTTGGTCGAAATGGAAGACGCAGATGCGTTGAGTGCTATAAAAATCTGAGTGGAGCTGGTGGCCGAACACAAGCCCAAAAAAATTCGCCATTCACAAAATTTAGATGCAATGTTTGTCAAAAAAGTTATTGCTTATCTTGTTTCTTTGCAGTTCATCAGAGTACTAAATAAATGTATTTTTTCGATTCAATGTATTGTATTTTTTAATATTAATATTCTTTTTTATCTTTGTAGTACAATTTCTTAATAAATAAATAATAAAATGTGTGTTTCTTTGCATAAGTTTTTATTTCTATAAATAATAATATTCTTAACAAAGCTGTTTTATTTTTGTATAGTTTTACAGCCATGTGAAGCCACATGTTATTCTCAATTATATAGGCCAAATTCATTTTCTTGTTCTTACAGCCATTGTACACATGTTCCATAAACATTTCACGGCGTTGAATAGCATATGCGGCTTCACACAGCTGTAACGTATCTGCCTGTCCGAGGTGCACGACTGGCTTCACACGGCCAGAAAGTCAAATTTGCTGTGATGCCGCAGTGGCATCTCATGGCAGCGAAGGTGTTAACACATAAATAGTAAATAGTTAAATAGTAAATAGTTAACTAGTATATAGTTAAATAGTAAATATTTAAATAAATAGTTAATGGCCAGCACATTCATATTACAGTGGAACCCCAACGGTTACTTTACACATATAGAATCCATCAAGCTTCTTATACACGAATATCTTCGTTTAGTCATATTCCTAGAATAGACCCATTTCAAGCACCAAAATGTGACATTAAAAAATTTCTAAGAATGTTCCTTTTCTAAGAAACCGAGTTGCAGATCACTCAAGCGGTGGAATAGCAATTTTCGTAAGGGATGACATAGAGTCAACTGAAATACAACTGCAAACAATCTCAAAATAGTTACAGTGTCACTCACCCACAAAATGAAAATCAATATTTGCAATGTATACTTACCTCACCCTACTGATTTAGACATAACTGAACTAAGCAATGTTTTGAACCAAATTCCACACCCAAAAATAATATTAGGCGATTTTAACTGTCACAACAGTACTTGGGGAAGTAACAAAACCGACAAATGTGGCAATCTGTTAAATAATCTCATTGATAATTTAAATTTAGTTTTACTTAACACTGGCAAATCTACTAAGTTCAATTCATACAATGGTACATTTTCTGCCATAGATCTCTCTTTATGCAGTCCGTCGCTAGCTCCTTTATTATACTGGGACACACTGGGGTATTTATATAATAGTGATCATTTCCCTATCACGATAACCATAACCATTAATGAGAAATCAACTTTTCCAATTGTATCGAAAACCTATGGGTTGGACGGGAAAGGACTATGTGAAGGCAGTTCAATTGAAGTTGAACAACCTACCCACTGCTGGCATTCCCTCCAACCTGAAGGAACTTCAGAGATGCAGGGCGGGTTGCAATAAGGTTGAGACTTTGTCTCACGTATTGCAACAGTGTCCGGCAAATCACTGACAACTTATAGGGAGGCACAACGAGGTCGTGAGAAAATTAGTACAGCACTGCAAATCAAGAAACTGGGCGGTGGAGGCTGAACCGTTGGTACGGCATCGGGATGGACAGTTGTTCAAACCGGACATGGTGGTCCATCGCGATGGTGTGTCGACGGTGGTTGATGTACAGGTAAGCTGGGTAAATAACACCGTCAATCAGGTTTATACCAACAAAAAATCAGTGTATGACAACACGAAGTTCTGAGAGGCTGCCGCGGCACATTGTCCAGGCTCAACCGTACAGGTTTATCCAGTTACTCTGGGAGCCAGGGGGGTCTGGCCGAGGTGCAACGACACCATTTCGGAGATTCTAAGACTGCCTCAGGGCTTTAAGGACAGCTGTGTACATGTCTGAAATGGGGCCCTTCGATTCATGCAGCATTCGGGAGAACGGTCTGGAAGAGAAGATAGCCCTGAAACAACTGAATTGTCACCGCGGGCGCCAGACGCCATAAACACTACAGCACGCCACACTTCATTAAAGAATAAAAAATAAACAAACAAATTTAACCCATTAGCGCCCACCGTTACTATATGGTAACGTAAAACACATGATTTTTAAAAATTCTGCGGTACGCCCATGGAACTAGTCAGCGACATATTTTGAAAACTATCGTTTCTAGGAATACTT
The DNA here is from genome assembly GCF_040954645.1 of Diabrotica undecimpunctata. NCBI lineage: Eukaryota > Metazoa > Arthropoda > Insecta > Coleoptera > Chrysomelidae > Diabrotica > Diabrotica undecimpunctata. The sequence continues at coordinate 450,272 of NW_027311922.1, read as the reverse complement.
CAGGCACCCATAAAACGTAACGGATTCGTATTTTAGTCTTCTCTCAACCGTCGAGAGATAATCATATGACAGTGTGGTTTGAGTTTATAGAAAAAGATGGACGTCCGTTTTGCGTAAGTAATTTTTGACAGTCTTCTAGTAACTATATTTGCATATTTAAAAAAAAACTAAGTTTATTATACTCCAACTTATTATAAATTGTTGTATTTTATCAACAATTAAATGTAGCGAATTTGGTAGGAATAGTCAAAGTACGCCGTTACCATATGGTTGCGGTGGGCGCTTACGGAGTCATAATTTAATTTTTTTTTCAGTCGTGGATTTTCGTTAGCAGAAGCGCTAGATATGGTTTACGGTGACGAAAAATTAGCTGAGCAAGTCGATAATATTTTTATAACACCGCCAGATGTAAATGGTGCTGATACAGACGAGGATTCTGCGAATGAAGATGAAGGTGGATTCATAAATAACCTAACAGGTGCTTAGTTGTACAAATAATAATATACGTACATATTATAATTGTTTATTTTTACAGGTAGGCAGCTACGAGCGCAAGCAGAAATACAACTTTCTAGCAACGAAAGGATCGGTACTGACAATGAAGAAGTGCAGACAGATGTAAGTATAACCAGTAATTTTTTAATTTGCTTAGGTTTAAAATTTATTTCTATTACAGTTACAAGCAGTAGTGGAGACACCCGAAAGAGAAACTAGAGCATCGTTTCAACTATGTCAAAATGAAAGAAAAGATGTATTAATGAAAAACTGTGCTTGGGTTCAAGGAGACTTACAGTCTGCAAGTTTTTCGTTTCCAGAAGAAGATTATTCTAGGTATGAAAATCTATCATGTCTTGATATGTTCAGTATATTTTTTGATGATGAGACAGTAAACTACTTAGCGGAAGAATCCCAACGATATGCACAATTTGTAAACCAAACTGACCCATGCATTACATCTGGAGAAATACGTTGTTTTATAGGTATTCTCCTGCTATCGGGGTACAATCCATTACCATCGAAGAGAATGTATTGGGATACTCATGATGATGTAAAGAACACTTTAGTTTCTAATTCAATGAGACGAAATAGATTTCTGCAAATTCAAAGGTTTTTGCATTTCGCAGATAATACAAAGCCTAATATTAGTGACAAAGCATGGAAAATTCGACCATTGATTGACAGAGTAAAAACAAAATGTTTTGAAAATTTTGTTCCAACAAAAAATCTATCATATGACGAGTCTATGCTAAAGTATTATGGCCGCCATCAATGTAAACAATTTATACGAAATAAACCAATCCGCTTTGGTTATAAAATGTGGTCGCTAAATACTTCTACTGGATATCTGGTAAACTTTGACCTATACCAAGGAAGAAATCCACGTTCAAATGAACAATACGATAAACTTTTTGGCAAGTGTTCATCCCCTTTGGTGCGAATGCTTGAAGAGATAAATCACTCAGATTTACACTACAATTTACACGTTGACAACCTATTTTCAGGATTTAATTTATTTAGTTACCTACGATTTTTGGGGTACGGCACAATTGGAACAATTAGAGAAAACAGAATTCCATCTAGCTGTCCCTTGGAAAAAAAGAAGGAGTTTTCTAAAAGAAATCGTGGCTATTCACAAAATACAATAGAAAAAAACAGCGGTATCTTACTGGTGCGATGGAAAGATAACTCTGTTGTTACAATGGCATCTACGAGTTGTGGTGGTTCAGCATTGGGCACGGTAAAAAGATTTTCTCATGAAGAAAAACGCCATATTCAAGTAAGTCGGCCTCACTGTATTGCTGAATACAATAAAAATATGGGGGGTACCGACTTGACGGATCAAGGTGTTTCAACCTACCGAGTAGCAATTCGCAGTAAAAAATGGTACTGGCCAATTGTAACATGGTTATTGGATGTTGCAGTCCATAATTCATGGCATTTATATAAAAAAAAAATAAAAAAGATATATCCTTGCTATCGTTTAGGAGAGAATTGGCCCAAGTTCTTCTCGCAAAATATGGAAGTCCTCCCTTATATACAGGAAGACCTACTCTACATAGACAGAACTTGCCAGATCTTCGTTTTGATCGCATCGATCATTTCGTTACACCAAGCAGTAGAAGGCGACCTGCTGGTGAAGGATGTACAACATCTGGACGAACAATGTGCCAAAAAAGCAACGTTGGTTTGTGTGTTAATTGTTTTAAGGATACCACACCAGACGATAAAAATATTCTCAAATAAATATTTAAAAAAAAATTAAAAATTTTTATTTCAACGATCCTAAAAATTCCTTAAGCGCCCAGCGTTACCATATGGTAACACCATGTAATTTTTTTAAAAAAAGACATGAAACCGAAAAACTTATTTTTTTGGATTAAATTATTAACATTTTCATCTAATTAACCCTAAAAGTAAAGATTTTCAAAAAAAAAAACTTGGGCGCTAATGGGTTAAACAACGTAATAAGACACATAAATCTAGAACTTTTCCATTCAAACGTGAAAACATTATTAATTTTTGTATAATTTTAAGAATATCTATTGTACCTCACTTAATATGATATTTTCTCATCGCACTTATGTCCATAAAGAAGTCTATTTTTGTAATTTGTCTTGTACCTGTTTTTTTCTTTTGTTATTTACCATGTCTTCTTTATGTTTGTTTGTTATAAGGGTTCAGAAAACGATCCGAAATTTCGTGAGATAAATGAACCCGACTTGGGATCAAGTGCCAACGTTGTTGTCAGACTTTGCCGAATAATACCTTGTACTGAAAATTACAGAGTATATTTTGATAATTTTTATACTTCGATACCTTTGATGGTCTACCTATTGCAACGTGGTATTTACTTGTTGGGAACGGTAAGACGATCGAGATTACCTAACTGTAAGCTACCTTCTGACCAGCAACTAAAAAAAGAACCCAGAGGATATTCTCATGAATTCGTATATGATATTGACGGTGTTGAGGTATCTTCAGTAATTTGGCTGGATAATAAACCTGTTACATTTCTATCAACATATAAAGGTAAAATGCCATTAACTGAGGCCAAACGTTGGGACAGGAAGCAACATAAGTACGTCACCATTGAATGTCCAAGTTTGTTTCTGAATATAATGCTCATATGGGTGGAGTTGACGCTATGGAAAGTTACATTGGTCGTTATTACCAACATGTAAGTCAGTCTCCTTCATAAAATGTTCTTAATATGGTATACATCTTTGTTTGAATAAAAATAATAACTGCTTTGTAAAATTTCACGAGAACTGAGTTTTTCAGTTTGATGCGCAATGTAACAGATCTGTCACAGCAACATTTTTGTATATAATAAACTAATTTTTCAAAAAAAATTTTTTTTATTTTTTCCTTGTTTTGTAGACACAATTACATTGTCCAGATTTTTTTAGAAACGAAATAAAAAATTGCGCATTATAGGGTTAAAGTTAAGTCAAACAAAATGGCTTTCACTAGAGGTAAGTGTTGTTTTTTTAATATGTAAATACCATACATTAAAACCCTTTTGTAAATATTTAAGTCTGTAGTAACCCGAGTTCTAGGGCAGTGACTGAAATTTTTACTGGAGAAAGATTTTGCAAGATCAACTAATATATTGGAGAAACTTAATGATCCTTTATATGAACTTTATCTTACATTTTTAGCACACAATTTGCATTTGATAAACAAACTGAACATCGAATTTCAGTCAGAGAAGCAGCTTCACCTGTTGTATGAAAGGATCACAACAGTATATAAAACTATACTAAAATTTTATTTAAAAAGTAGATATGTTGACCCCAATAGCAATGTACTCATGATTAATCCTTTTAATGTGGATGAGTATTTACCAAATGAGGAAATTTACTTAGGAACAAAAGTTGAAATTATTATTAAGAACTGCCAATTAAATAACAAAAATTTGTTACCTTTTTATAACAATTGTTTAAGCTTTTATACTCAGCTTTGTTTGCAAATTCGTAAAAGATTTAAAAACCTCTCCAAATTTAAAAACCTTAGATATTAAATACGATTGAGCTATTAGAACAGCCAATATTTCTAATATGCATAATTAATGAATTTCCCCAATTGGTAAATGGTTATATATTTATTTAAATTTATTTAAAAAACAAATTAGGAAATCTTGAGTTTTCAAAATTATGGTTTAAACTTAATAATTTAAAATATTATGCTGATGGGCCAATTTTCCAAAATATTTGTTCATTTGTGTTCAATATTTTATCTTTACCGCACAGCAGTGCAGCTTTTGAACGGATATTTTCACAGCTTAACCTAACAAAAAGTAAAACCCGCAATGGATTAACTCCGGAGACATGTAACACACTTTTCTTTATTGGCAAAAAATAACTGTTATGAATGGGAACCGACAAACACTTTTGACTAAAAATATTAAATGTAATTAGGCAGAAGTATTTTTTCTTATTTTTTTATATTGTTATTTATAAATCAGTTATGTTGTTTTTGTTTTGGTTCTAAAGGGATATATTGATACGTATATGCCATGTAAATTACACTTGCACTGACACTGTTTTTCATAAAAGACATCTTTGTATAATGGGCTTTCTTTTTACACAGATTATATATTTTTATCTATATGATGTCGCTCATCATATCTTGCACAGGTATTTAAAAAGCAGACTCTTATTAGCTTTTTCTTCTTCTTGACTTAAAAGCTTAATATGTTGTTTAGAGATTTCAATTGATCTGCAATATTCTTGAACTTTTGCAATATTCCTATCAGATTCCCTTATGAGTTTTTATTGCAGCCTTTTGTCTTTGTAGCTAACAGGTTTTGTCCACATTTTGTCTCTAATGACATATACATACATATTTCTACACTTCTTCAGTTCTAATGATTGTAAAGTCATATATAGATGTCAAACAATGTCAAATGCATACGTTGATGTGTTACAAAATACATTTAATAAATAGAATAAAAGTTACAGTTAAAAACACATTCAGAGTTTTTTAAATTTATACAAACATTAAAAAGTCACAAAAATGTCACAATATGTTAACAAGAACAGTATAATATAATACAATTAATTCAAATTAATACAATTCTATTCTATCGCTGATGTACAATATATCGAAACATGAAGCCAGGAGAAAAAGTAACTTGTTTTAATTGAGCTTAGTGAAACAATTTGAAAAAAACAAAATTTTTATCGAAAAAACGGCGTTGAAAAAATTATTGCGGCACACCGTGACAACGTTGTATCCATTACGTCAGCCTACATAAATACTAGTGGTGGGCCAACCTGCGATTTTTGTGTAGCTGTGACAAGATGTGACTGCTCCAGTATTGTCACGGTGACAAAAAGCAGTGATTTTTTGGAGCAGTTTAATCTTAACTGCTACCCTACTATTGCTACCACTGCTGCATACACACATGGTTAAACTGTGTCGCGACGAAACATTCTGTGTGGGAGTAAGTAAACGTTGCTTGCATCGCAGAATTGTATAAAAATAATTATTGAATAATGCCTATTCATTTGTAGTTATTTCGTATTCGTTCAGAAAACAGTACGTGAAATCGCAAAGCACCGAGAAGTCGATTTTTATTTACTTTATTATTTTGTTTACCTACCTTATCAACAATAAACAGAAAAAAGACCTCGTTTCTGTGGAATTTTTTTTCAAAGGAAAGTGATACAGTAGCAAAGTGTAATTTATGTAAACAAGTTGTCAGTTACAAAACTTCTACAACAAATTTAAAAAAACATTTGGAACGCAAACATCCACTAGTGAGACTTAACTCTGAAGAATCAACAACAAAAGTTACAAAAGATGTCAGCAGTGAGATTCAAGCAGAAAACAGTCCAAGTACGTCTACATCACAAACCTCTGAACCAAAACAAATGCCGGAAAATAGTAAAGTAAGCCTTTTAACAACTACTAAACAAAAAACATCTCAAGCAAAATTGCCATTTATGCCAAAAACTATAGCTATCCATACAAAAACCAAATTAGACAAATGCTTAATTTACCAAAGATATGCAGCCTTTTACCATCGTAGAAGAACGAGGATTTAGAAATTTTGTGCAAATGCTAAACCCATCGTATCAATTGCCGAGCAGGAAATATCTATCAAGTACTTTGTTACCTGCAATGTATGAGGAGAAATATACCGAGGTTGAAAATTTAATAAAGAATCTTCAGCAGAATGTTACACTAACGACAGATAGTTGGACCTCCAGAAATGCTGAAAGTTTTATAGCAGTCACAACCCATTTTGTTAGTGAGGATTTTAGGGAGAAATCGGTATTACTAGAATGCTGCTATTTTCCTGTGCAACATACAAGTGCTAATTTAGCTATTGAACTCAATCGTGTTGTAACTACATGGGGACTGGAATCAAAGATTCTTTTAGCTATATCAGATAACGCACCAAATATTACGAAGGCAATAAAAGAAGACCTAGCATGGAAGCATTTTGGAAGTTACGCTCACACTATTAACTTAATTATACAGGATGGGTTAAAAATAGTTTCACCAGTTGTCACTAAAATACGCACATTAGTAGCACATTTTAAAAGAAGTACAAATGCCTGTTACAAATTAATAGAAGTTCAAAGACAGGTCGGAAAGAATCCAAAAAAACTTATTCAAGATGTAACGACAAGGTGGAATTCCACTTTTTACATGCTAGATAGAGTTTTGGAATTGGAGTAAGAAGTTCGCACTACTATGGCCTTATTAAATGTAAAAAATCTTCCCATTATATCAATTGGAGCATGGCAGCTACTTCAACAAGAATGTGCTTAAAACCAATGGAAGAAGTGACCAAAATAATAAGTGGAGAAAAATATGTTACTTTATCCTCAGTGATAATTTTGACAAAAGGACTTGAAAATATTTATATTAATATGAAAAATGAAGATCTCTTGCCATTAATTCAAAGTCTGGTAGAACAGGTTTTAAAAGGTCTTTCGGATCGCCTGGGAGACTTGGAAAATTCGCAAACTTTGCTAGTGTCTAGTTTTATTGATCCTAGATTTAAAAATGTCGGATTTACTTCCGATCATGTAGCTGAGCGAGCAAAGCAATTAGTTATTAAATTGGTAACTCGAAAAATTTCCCAGTCAGCTTCCAAATCCAAAGAAACCAAACAATTTCTTTCCACTTCCACAGACGACAACACAGAAAATCGTTCTGCAGGTCAGCCTTCTATATGGAGCCATTTTGAAAAAAAAAGCTGCTACGTTTTCATCGAAGACTATAGTACCTGCCACATCTAGGGCCATAATTGAGGTCCAGCGATACTTAGAGGAAGATCTCGCAGACAGAAATGAAGATCCACTACAATGGTGGCGTGATCACTCTTACAATTATCCACATCTTTCTAAAGTGGTGATAGAAAAATTTGGTACGGTTGCAACATCTGTCCCTTGTGAGCGTATCTTCTCTAAATCAGGTCAATTAATATCAGAAAGACGATCACGCCTTAGTGTAAATAAAGTGGAAAAATTAATGTTTTTAAATGCCAATAGCGAACTTAAATTTTTGTATATTTAACATTGTATATACCAAAATATATTTTATTTTATCTCATTTTTTAAGCCAAAGACATGCTGGTTGTTTTCTGTATTTTTGTTTATTATATAGGTTTGTATTATAAAGGTATATGTAGTTAGTAGGTTCTTTATCATTATTAGTTTCTGTATTTTTTATGTTAAAACAAAAACAAACTTTGTTTATAATTGTATGTTATACTTTTTACTTTATTATAAAACTTTACTATAGCACTTTATTATAAAATATTATTTTAGGCAATATTTTTTGTACTGCTTTATTTTTTGTACCACTGTTTTGTTTTTATCTTTGTTTATTGTGATTTTCCCTTTAAAAGTTCAAGAAACAAGTAGATATATTAATTTTATTTTATTCAATTCTTATGTTTTTACCTTATAATTTAATATGACTTAGAAAATAACTTGTTAAGGATTTTTAACGCTGCTATTTTTCCACGCTCGACCACGTCGTTCCTTATGTTACAAATAGCAAATGATAGTCACAGACACAGTCACCAATATGATAGCGACTGCTCCATTTTGAAAATGCTCCGTCGACGTTTTGTGTAACTACCGTAAAAACTAGGACGTTGGCTTTTCGTGAAAAGGCTACTAAGGATTGGTTACGTGGTTTTATAAAACGAAATCCTACTCTTTCTATGAGAAAAGTCGAGAATACTTCTTTATCACGAACTACATCTTTTAATTATGAAAATGTAGCTAGGTTTTATGATAATATAGAAGAAAGAGGTTTACTTTTAAGCCACACATGATATGGAACATTGACGAAACTGGCTGCAGTACCGTAACAAATCCCCCTAAAGTCATAGCAGTGAAAGGAATAAAACAGGTTGGCCAAGTAATATCGAACGAAAGAGGCAATTTAGTGACTATGTTAGGTTTTATGAATGCTTCTGGGGCATTCTTCCTCCAGCATTTGTGTTCCCAAGATTTCATTATAAAGATTTTATGATAAAAGATGGTCCAAAAGGTGCTTTAAGTTTAGCTAATCCAAGCGGTTGGATAACAGAAGAAGGATTTCTATTAGCAATTAAACATTTTATCAAGTATACCAGTCCATCCAAGAGAAACCATGTCTTATTTTCATGGATAATCACAAAACACATATAACTTTGGAGACAGTAATGTTAGCACGGGAAAAAATATCATTATTCTGACATTTCCACCACATTGCAGTCATCGTCTACACCCAGCAGACGTTTCCGTCTTTGGTCCTTTTAAAACAAGATTTAGAATTTCTATGAACGCATGGATGTTGTCTACTCCTGGCAAGACAGTCACAATATATGAAGTAGCGTCCTTTGCCGATGAGGCATTTATTCATGCTTTTTCTATGGAAAATATAATAAAAGGATTTGCTAAGACAGGTATTCACCCATTTAATAGAAATATATTTTCAAATGATGATTTTTTTTACCATGTTTTGTTACGGATAGGCCTAATCCATGCTCATCAATCGATGAAATTGCTGATGCACAATCTTTATTGACATTAAATGAAAGTAATGCCCTTGACTTGCATTCTACTTTAAGAGATGTTCTATTTACTTCAACAGATGTTCCATCTACTTCAAGAGATGTTCCATATGTATCTCCGCAACAAATAAGACCGTATCCCAAGGCTGGCCCCCGAAAATCAAAGCTAGGAAGGCCCAGAAAAGGTAAAACTACAATTATCACAGACACCCCCGAGAAGGATAGACTCATGGAGGAAAAAGTAGTACCTGCTCGTAAAACACGGAAAATATCAAAAGTCGCAAAAAACGTATTAATAACTTATGTCAAGAATCAAGTTCTGATGACTCAAGTTCAAATATATCGTTACACGACGCGATGACGACATTTCTCTTAAATTTAACAAAACCAAAGATAAAAATATAATAAAAAGAAAATTAAAAATAGTTCTTGAAAAAACGTAGAACAAACGACAAGCATTGAAGAGGACTTGCATCTTGATGAATTTGAGAAAGCAAAAAATACAAAGAAGGAAACAAATAAAAATCAGACAAAATTCGCTAATGAAAAAAATGAAAAAGATGAGACATGCAGAGTGTGTAATGGAGGCTACATTCAAAGTAAGATAGACTGGCTGCAATGTTATATGTGCAAGAGGGGGAGTCAAGAATCTTGTGGCCTACAAGGAGTTCGCCATTTATTTTGTAACAATTGTAATTAATGTTTTATATTTTATTTAATGCTTTTAAGTTGTTAATAATGTTGTTTTTTCATATTTGTTGATAAGATTCATGAATATTATCTTAGTAATTGGGTTAAGTAAACTGATGTCCTTTTCAAAACACCGTCTGTCCGTTTCAATACACTGAAGTAGTGAAACGGACAAATTAACTAATTAGTTTTATGTTCTCTAATGTCAAGATGTTTTAGTTTTAGAAAGCCAATTTTTATTATTAACGATAGTTTAAGGATGTACTTTTTTACTGCCAATTTATTTTTGTATTTGAAACCTCTCTGCAATAAATATAAGCCCATACAGTAAAATGTCCGTTTCATTGCCACTCTCCCCTACATCGAGAAAGCTAAGAGAAGTTCTATGACTAGTCAAAAAAACCAGTGGTACACATACATTTTCTTTTTGTAATCGCGATATCAATATATCGCTCCGAATAAGAATGCTTCGATGTTACATTTTCTCTACCATTTTGTATGGAGTTAAAGCTTGGACACTTAAAAAATCCAACATTAAAAACCTAGAAGCATTCGAAATGTCTTGTTACCGACGTATTTTGAAAATATCATGGATGGATCGCAAAACAAACGAACAAGTACTTGAACAACTAGGAAAACAATACGAAGTTTTAAATTCCATAAAAATCAGGATTTTGGAATACTTGGGGTACATAATGAGAGGTGAAAAATACGAACTACGAAGGAATATAATGCAGAGTAAAATAAAAGGCAGAAGAAGCGTAGGAAGACGTAAAATCTCGTGGCTACGCAATCTCCGTGAATTATTTGGATGTAATTCAATTGAACTATTCAAGCGAACAAAATTATAATTGCCAGAATGATTTCCAATCTCCGATAGGAGCGGAACTTGAAGAAGAAGATACATACGTCACAAAAATAAAGAGACACGGGATGTATGAGATAGCCGAGAAGGCCATCAAGCAGATAAAAGAAAGGGAGAAGCAACCGGAAACAGTCAGAGTAATCGTCAACAACGAGATCAACAAAGACGACGTTCGGAAGTCACTAGAATTCGTGGGTCGGGGGGAGAATATTACGTGGGAAATTATAGTAACAGGAAAGAAAATGGACAAAGGGGTGAGAAACGAACAACAGGAAGTCCTCCTAATTAAAACGGAAGGAAAAAAGTATACGGAAGTGTTAAAGCAAATGAATCAAAAGATATCGGAAAGATAGAAATAAAAGTGGACAGACTAAAAAAACTTAAGGCTTATCCTCGAAAATCCTAACGGTAAAATTCAGTGCGATATCTGTTTCAAAAATATCTTTCTTTACGAAAACACGAAGAATATTCTACACGTCATCTTGTACTAAAGTTGGGCTTTTTACCTACTTTCAACCGGACACCCACCCCCTGTAGTGAAAAGTCTTGGGTCTATACAATAAAGCGAGCGGGAGGTCTTCTATTCAGTGCGGTTATGGGGTAATTAGAATAATACGAGTATACCAGAGTAATATTATTTATTAAATAATTAATTCACAACTTTGCAAAGGTACATACAGGTATGTATAACAAGATATTTTGAGTTCACAGTATTGCCAAATTCGTTTTTTTATGTCTTAGATTTTCTTTTGTTTTTTTTTTGTTACTTTTTTACTGACAAATTGGCTTTTAACGTAGGATTACAGTTTGATGATAAATATTCTGAAATGGAAAATGTTGAGATGTGGCGAATAAAAACATTCGTGAAATTAAAATGAAAGGATTTACGTCTATTAATAGTGCGATTTATAAAATTAGTACTTGAAGTCCAAATCGCGGGAGGAATATGTGCATCAGTTTTCAAATATTTATTATTTACTATATAATTTCTAAATTGAACCACTTTCACTTCTTTAGTTAATAATGTATCTGTTTTGACAACTAAATAGGTAATTAGACAAAATAATGAGTATTATTTTGAAATTATTAATTTCAAAACAGGAGTTTAAAGAATTGGAAGGAGGTAGTCCGGGGCCAGTTGAACGGTCAAGCTTATTCCAGTGGAAGCAATAAGGAGGATTATTTTTCATTTTGGCTCAGCTGACATGCTCTCTCTAGCACTACAACCCATGAAACTGTGGTAAAAAGCATGCTTTTATTTACACGGTTGTGAAACGAGGGGCCTGCGTAGCGCAAGCGGTAGGATGCTTGACTCGCAAGCCGGTGGTCCGGGGTTCGAATCCCACCGCCGGCAAGAACATCTAGACATTTTAAAAATGTCTATAGGCCCCAGGTCGACTCAGCCTGAATAAAAATGAGTACCTTGGGTAAAACCAGGGGTAATAATAGACGGTTGAAGCGTAGCACTGGCCATGTTACCTTCCTTGTATACCGTAGGCCCTAGATATAGCAGACTACCCTGCTATACTCCCAAAGCCGCGACAGCGGTATAAAACGGGAGACTATTATTTATGTGAAACGAGACGATTAACAGAGACATCGAAGAAAGATATGAAGCCGAACTGGATGCAATAAAGTGTGAGCATAGTAGGTACAGTCATGGATGGCAAATAACGAAAGCAGCTCAAATGGTACGGACATGTCCAATGAATAAAAGACAGTATCTGTATGAACACCAACAGAAATTCAGAAGAGAGGACTACCTTAGAAAACACGGATGGAAGGAATAAGAAACTCAATGAGCTCGAAAGAACTTAAAGAACAATGGAACAACCGAATTGAATGAAAAATTGACGTCGGAAGACGTTTTATAGGGATTATATCATATTATAGGTACATTATTATTATATCATATTATATATATATATATATATATATATATATATATATATATATATATATATATATATATATATATATATTTTTAGTGGATTTTCTTGGGCTTAGGTTCATAAAAAAAATTTGATTTGATACTAAGGCATTTTCATATATTGTTTCGACGTTTCGGCAGGAAATCCATGCCTTTTTCAAGAAGTAATATTGACTAAAAAACATTTTATGATAGACATAATACGATTTAAAAGTTAAACTTTTGACTTACCAAGCATGTAAAAATTTGTTACTAACAAGTAGACGTCACAATTAAAATAATATTAAAAACATAGGACATACCCACTAAGTCACTACATGTAAAATATATTTTAGATCTAATGTGTTGTTTATTGAAGTTAGTTTATCGTTTAAACAACCAGTTATTTTAACATCATAGGCGTTCTGAGATTGTCTCTTTATGTGTTTTTAAATTAAGTTAAAATATATTTTGTTCAAATTTTTGACATCTTTTTTATCATTTATTGCATTATTATTTTTTTTTATTTGTATAGACTCTAGAAGCTCTCTCTTTTTCCTGTTGGGTTCACTTTTTAGGATCTTGGTTTTCTCAAAATCAAATTTATGTTTTTTTTCGTTTTCATGTTTTGTGAGGGCGGTTGAGTTTTTTTTGTCATATTTGTGGGAACGTATTCTTGAGTTAAGTAGCTGACTGGTTTGTCCAATATAAACTCCATCACAATTCGAGCAGGGAATTTCATATACAACATGCAATCTTTTTAATAGAGGGGTTTTTGTTTTTAATCTTGTAAAATTCTTTTTCAAAAGATTGTGCCCTTTATGAGCAACCATAATATTATGTTTGGACAGAAGATTTGCAATTTATTCTGATAATCCTTTTATATAGGGAAGAGACATATAGTTTTTCTTTACCGTGTTGGTTTCATTGTTATTATTGTTATTGTAAAATTTATGCAGTCGCGATTTGAAAGTGTTGTCGATAAGGTGGTGTGGGTATGAATTAAGTGTTAGTGCTGTTTTTGCTTTTTTAATGGCCTGAGGTCTATTAATAGGATCGGATAATCTAATAGCTCTATCGGCGAGTCCGATAACTACTGATTTCTTTTGAGACAGGGGATGATGAGAGTTGAAATTCAGATATCTCGATGACCAGGTTTTTTTGGTGTACCATGAAGTAGTTATAGTGCTGTTTTCTCTATGTAAGGTCAGGTCCAGAAAATTAAGTTGATGATTTTTTTCAATTTCTAATGTAAATTTTAGTTTTTGGTGAAAGTTATTGAATTCATTTAGTAAAATATCCATTTTATCCTCTGGTGCTGCGCTCAAGCAGTCATCTATATAGCGATAGAAAAAAAAATATATATTAAGGTTCAAGAACTAAACTCAAACTATATATATATATATATATATATATATATATATATATATATATATATATATATATATATATATATATATATATATGTAAAAGATAAAATCTTTTAGCGAAAGCCGCTTTCGCTTTATTAAATTAAATAGCCAAATATATGGCCTAGGAGGACAAATTAGTTAAACTTCCCGTGCTCGAATCGGTATCAATAAAGTGTTATGATCATTTCGGGCTATCCCAGCCTCATCAGACACTTGGGCTGATACAAATTCAAACTCTGAAAGTCCAACGAATGTCTCCCAAAACTTCACTACAACAGTAGTTAGCTTACAAAGGCGCCACCTGCTTTGGCGGCCGTGAACGAAAACGATATGATAATATCGTTTTCTGTGTCCTTTGCACTATGCGAAATGTGTAAAAGATAAAATCTTTTAGCGAAAGCCGCTATCGCTTTATTAAATTAAATGGCCAAATATATGGCCTAGGAGGACAAATTCGCTAAACTTCCCGTGCTCGAATCGTTATCAATAAAGTGTTATGATCATTTCGGCCTATCCCAGCCTCATCAGACACTTGGGCTGATACAAATTCAAACTCGGAAAGTCCAACGAATGTCTCCCAAAACTTCACTACAACAGTAGTTAGCTTACAAAGGCGCCACCTGCTTTGGCGGCCGTGAACGAAAACGATGGGATGTGGGATCTTGATAACATAATTGATGCGACCGTAGAGACACAACCGCTAATTATTAACCCTCAAGACGACTCGGATTCCGAAGTTGATCCTATTTATTTTGAATTTGAATAGTTTTCTAATCGTAATTATATAAGGTAAGTAATAGTAGTTGTAATCGTAAGGTATTAAAGGGCAAAGGCGCAAAATGTCGCCTGTCAAAATGTTCAATGTGTTTTAAATATATCCATTTTTTTTTTCAAATCCTAAGAAAACTAAAAAGCATTTTTAAAAAATTTAAAGGCAGAATGAAATAATTATTAGAATAAATAAAAAGTTTCTTTTGCATGCAATATTTTCAATTAAAAATTATACTATATTTTCTCTTTTATTTTCACCCCTGTTACATAACATATTATAATAAACATTGTAGAAGTTTTCAGGAACTTTCTGCCCTCAGTAATAATGTAATCTCTCATTCTGCGTTTAAATTTTTTAAAAATATTTATTAGTTTTCTCCGGATTCGAAAATAATGGATACATTTAAAACACATTGAAAATTTTGCCAGGCGACATTTGGCGCCTTTCCCCTTAATTAAATAAATGTATCTTTTACAAATGGCAAGAAACTTTTTATTTTTGAATAAAATAAAGAAGTTTTATTAAAAAATACAATTTACATAAGTACAATTTAAAAAATATATTTATTTAGTTCAAATAAATGTTTCAATCATATACTCTACGACACTGGTCGGTCATCTGTAACCATTCAAAATACCTTCGTAATATGATTATAAGGTATTGTATTCGTTCAGATACAAGGTGGGTTAGTCGAAAACATCTTAAACCGTCAGTTTCAGGTTGGTTTTTACTATTATATCGTATTACCTATCCTCTCTGTATTTCAGTTCTCTAATTAGGGTTAAACTTGTAGTGAGCTATCGACAAATTGTAAACCGATTATATACATCAAATTCAAGCACATGGGCAGATTCTAGAAAAGTCACTAGAATATAACATACATACACACTATCTCTTCGTCGACTTTAAAGCAGCCTATGACAGTGTTAAAAGAATTGCATTATATAATGCAACGATAGACTTTGTTTGGGATCCCACCGAAGTTGGTTAAGTTGATCCAACTAACAATGCAAAACGTAGGCTCGTGCGTTAGAATTGAAGGAGAAAACTCTTTATGCTTTGACGTTAATGATGGTCAAATACAGGGAGAGGCTCTGGCGTGTCTCCTCTTTAATGTTGCCTTGGAACAGGCAACCAGAAAATTAAATATTAGAATGAATGTTACTATTTTTAATAGAACAATGAGAAACATGGTGTAGTGTTTTACAAGGCTTACGCAGCAATGTCTTATGAGTCTACACCATATCTTATGAGATTTATGAGGAGCATTTATGAAACTTGGATGTATACTGAGTAATTATTTCAAAAAGTTACAACTAAGGATTTAATTTGTTACATGTAAATATACTGTATTACTATATGGATGTGAAACATGGATCATGAAGGATAATATGATGGACAATTTATGATGTGACTCAGGTATATGATGAAGTATGGCAAAGACGCCATAACTATAAACTAAGACTATATTTACCAAAACGATACTCTCAAATACTTGGAAAGATATTTCAGAATTAAACAGGAAGATACATACACGGAACTGAAAGAAATTACAGCAGGGCTGCCACAAAGAAGTGTCTTTACCTTTTGTACACGTGTTATATTATTGTTCTAGAAAATAATATAATTGCAACATTTACCGATGATACTGCTATCATAGCAATATGCAAAACCAGCGAGGAAGCGACAGAAAAATTACACAGATGTTAATCAAATATATACTCCAGGGAAATATGCCAAAAATAGACCATGTTCGTGATACTCAATAATCCAGGTCGCTGACAACTTTTTTAGTTATTGTAGACCTTATAGGAAGAAAACCTACCTTGAATTTGGAGCCGTTTTTTTAATTATTAACAATTTAATGCCAAAAACGCGATTTTTTCTATGATTATTAATGATACTAGTATTAAAAAAATAGATTTTTGGAAGAAAAGTATTTTTTCACGAATTGTTTAGACAAACTAGACCATTTATTAATTAATTAATATATAAACAAATTACATATTTACAATGTACGTAGAAATTACATACACATTAAAAAAGAGTGATCAAAATCCATTGAGTAGATCCGGAGATATAGAAAATTTTATTAGTTTAAAATTGTTTGTTCGGTATTTAAACTCCATGGATTTGTGGGTTCTTATATATATATATATATATATATATATATATATATATATATATATATATATATATATATATATATATATATATAACGGATTTATTCGGCCTGTCGCCGCTTCTCCGCCCCCAATTTCCATCTTTTTCTGTCATATGCAGTTGCCTCTTCTAAGTTCAAATTAGCTGTGAATTAACAAAAAAACATGGCTAACTTTGGCCCAAATTAACCTAGGCCAAATTTTTTTATTTGAAAATTCGGGTGACAATACTAGCTTTTCGAATGTAAAAAAAGATTTTTTTCTAGGGACAATGTTTTTAAAGTTATTCTAAATGTTTATAAACTACATAATTTCAAAAATTTGACATCAGGATTTTTGAATATAATAAATTATTCTTTTATTTTTTTTTTAATGCATATTCATAGTATAAGTCTTTTGCTTTCATTTGTCACCCACAGAATTACCCTATCTTTATTATTTTCTATCTCTGTTGTTTGTAAAAAAAAGGTCTCTGAGATAAACAAATACAATAACTTTTAAACTAATTAATATATCGGTCCCAAATTTTGAGGGTTTGTTAAGTACCCTAATACCCAACTTTGGGTGGAACTCTAAAGTTTAAAGTTTAAGTTTACTAAAAGTTTTTAACAAATATCAATTGTCTTTTATTTTGCAGTTTGCGAAGCAACAAATTGACTTTTCAACTTTCAAAAATCGGCATTTTGAAGCTTTGCCAATATTCTAAAAAATAAAATTTTGTAATTTTATGTCAAGTATTTAGCTTTCTAATGGAGTGCAAAAAATAGAAAAAAATCGCGTTTTTTGCATTAAATTGTTAATCATTAAAAAACGGGTCCGAACTTTAGGCAGGAAACAGATAGGTTTTCTTCTTTAGGTCTACAATAACTAAAAAAGTTGTCAGCTACCTGGATTATTGAGTGTCACGAGAAAATCCTTATTACCCTGGACTAATATGACTGGACAAGCAAGTGACGAAACAAACTTCATATATTATGTAAACTTTACTAACAAAAACGTTTAAAATAAATATTCCAATAACTATAAATAATCAAATTCCATATTCAAATACTGCAAAATATTTGGGTATTGTCCAATAAATATAAATAATCAAATTCCACATTCAAATACTGCAAAATATTTGGGTATTACTCTTTAATAAACCCTAATAATGTTATTAATTAATTAATAACTTATATTATTAATGAATATTAATTAATAACTTATTTGTTAAACCTGAAAGCCGACAATATACGATTTATAAGTAAGTACACTGTTTGTGTTAAAATAATTTATACCTATACCTACTACATGATTAGATTATTGATATTATGGATTGATGAGAACTAGCCTAAGTACTTCCATGTAAGTATATTCTATGTCCAAATTTGGACATAGACTACATCAGTTGAGACTTTACTAGTCTATGTCCAGCTTTTTTTTAGAACGTGGGCTTTATCGTTAAAGCAATGAACTGTAGGGAAAGTAGCTTTTTAAACATTGTTATACAATTTTCTGATAAAAGAATTTTATAATATTTTGAGAAAAAAACAAAAAAAAATGCTCTCCTCTAAAATTAACATTTTGTGACTTAGGCTACTTCTGCATCCAAGCGACGAGTTATCTTAATAAAAGCTGCCATAAGTCTGAATTGTTGTTATTATCAAGATGTTTTTCAAATTATTTCACATATTTTTTACATAGAAATCGAAAATAAATTCAAAACTGCAGAAACACTTGTAATAAACCCTTTAATATAACCAATTCTTACTTGAAAATTACTGTTAATTTTAATATTTATCTATAAAAAATAGCATTAACAAAAAAGTGTTGTTGCCAGTTTATTTTACATCCTTTCATAATGCTATATCAACATAAGGCAAAATATGTTAGTTTTACATTATAATAACGTTTGTTTTATATAAGTGTAAAACTAACGCAAAACGAAATATGTCGGTTTTGAGTATGAAATTGTAATCTAAAATTTCGCATCGTACTGCCGTTAAACGTTAAACAAATGCCTGTGTTGCATTTGGTGTTGCATTCGCGTGGTAGCTGTTTTCGGTGATAAACAAGGATTATTATTTAAAATGAGTGGTCGAGGAAAGCTCATGGTCCAGCTTATAAAGGACAAAGAAAAATTAGCTGGTGAAAGCGCCAATGTAAGTATACAACAATACGCGATTGAAATTCGCCCGCCACATTTTTAACCTCACTTAATTCACATTATGTACTTACTCAATATTGTACTACCTTACCAGTTATCTTAATTTATTATTTTACACAATGATAATATTAGGTATATTGGTTTCAGGCTCATTCACCACCAAGTTCTCCTACTTATAATGTCCCCCAAAATAATACAATAATTATTGATGACGATCCAATAGCTCACAATGGTATTACTACTGCTACTCCCATAGCTCCCAAGCTTTTATTGGGTTCTAATGATATTGATATTACTGATATTATCATGATCTTTGCTGCAGAAAACAACCCTGCCCACCAGGACGAAGGAGCTATCATTGAAGTTCCCAACGAAATGCATTTCAGTGAGAACAACATTATCGAAAGTAACTCTTTTGATCCCCAAATGGTACAATATTCTATTTGTGATAATGACATGGCATCTTCTTTACATGAAGGTGACAATATTCAGATTACACTTGGGTCAAACATTGGCAATGATAATATGAAGATAATAATAAAATGCATAGATCAGATATTATATCAGATAGCAGTAATGAATCATCAGAAGAATACAATCCAGAGAATAATGTAGATAGTTCTGACTCAGATGAAAATCTGCCAGTATTAATTGTAGAAAATGATAGCCATCCTGTTGGTATAGACCTAATACCTACCTCTACAACAAACAATATTGAAAATGAACCAGCTAATGAAAACCAAAAAAAATGGAAACTCAAGAAAGCGAAAAAGGAACCCACAAGAATGGGCACGTAATATTAGAAAAAAAAACAAAAAAATTTAGGGGAAGCCTATGTGACTAAGTCAAATAAGAATGTTCGTGGAAAAGCTTTGAGAGAACCCTGTGGAGAAAAGTGTAAATTTGAGTGCAACAATAAAATAAATGTGGAGCAACGACAAGATATTTTGACGTCCTTTTGGGCCTTGGGAGACAACATGAGACAAAGACAATTTATTTGTTCTAACGCCGAAATAATTGTTCCCAAATACCGTTATGTTAGAGAAGGTAGTCAGAAAAATCAAGGATTCTACCTACCTACTTAAAGTCAAAAGATTCGAGTTTGCAAGAAATTCTTTATGGCAACTCGAGATGTGGGTGACACGATGATACGCACGACATTTCAAAACAGGGACGATAAAAACATTGCTATGACTGATCAACGTGGAAAACACAAGAACCACAAAAAGTTAGATCCGGTCTTAAAAGATGGGGTTAGGAAGCACATTGAATCGATACCCACAGTGGAGTCCCACTATTTAAGAAAACAGACAGAAAGACAGTTTATTGAAGGAAGCCTAACCCTTGCAACGTTATACCGTGATTATAAGAGAGAATGTGAAGAAGCTGGCAAGGAGTTTGTTAAGAGTTGGATTTATGAACAAATTTTTAATTATGAATATAACATTGGGTGGCACCAACCAAAGAAAGACCAGTGCAGCACGTGCGCTAAATACAAAAATTCCTCACCGGAAGAGAAACAAGAATTGCAAGAAGAATATTCATTACATACGAAACTGAAAGATTTGTCGCGAGAAGAGAAAGAAAAAGATATTAAAGAGGCGGAAAATAGTGAAGATAGAATTGTAGCCGTTTATGATTTACAAGCGGTTCTTTCTACACCGGCATCTGAGGTGTCAGATTTTTACTATAAAAGTAAATTGGCTACCTACAACTTGACAATATTTAATATTGTGACCAAGGAAGGGTTTTGCTACATTTGGTCGGAAAATGTCGCAAAACGCGGAGCCAATGAAATCGGAAGTTGTGTCCTCCAATTTTTAAAGTCGTACTGCATAGGGAAACATGTTACGTTTTATTCTGAAAACTGTGCAGGACAAAATAAAAACAAATATATTGCCTCCTTGTATCTCTATGCCGTTTACATTCTTGGTGTGTCCAGCATAACGCACAAATTTTTCATAACTGGACACACAGGTTCAATATTATTTCTGCACAATGGATACCAATTATTCAAGGAGCTAAAAAGAGAGGAAAGCCTTATAAAGTGAAGGAAATGGATAGAACCGAAATATACGACCTACAAAAATTGAGCGCTGATGTCGGAAATAATTTCGTAGTGGACACGGAGAAGAACAAAGCAAAGTGAACTGATTTTAAAATATTGCAAGTCAAAGCAGCTAGTAAAAACAACGATACAAAAACAATTTATTGTAAATATGATTATAGTTCTGAAGTGTCATATAAGGAACTAATTATTGTTAACAATCCACAAAAAAAGCGCAGTGCTAGTGTTGGTCATCCTAAAACACTTCTTCTAAAACAGGCCTACCAAGAAGAACTGAAAATTTCACGAAAAAAAAAAGGAAGGCTTTGTCACTTTGTATAATAAGAATCCGATTGAGAAACCTTATCAAAATTTTTACCTTAATTTAAGGAGTGAGTGATAACATTGTAAATATTATAATCATTATACCTTAATTCCGTTTCTCCAGGTAGTTCTAATTAACCAGCAAATAAGTTAATTTAATAACCTTGGTTCGTTAGTAAATGATTAGTTTATTTAGTTATTAACGTAAGTGTTTTTGAATCAAATTAAAGTTCTTTTGTGTAAAACTTAAAACAAAATTTGTACAAAATTTTAAAGTAACACCACCATAAAACCAAATTTGCATGACGGCATAATAAACAATTTGGTTTAAAACCTCTTATTATTTAAAAAAATCATGTTACTGTACACCATTAGTTAGACAATAGAAAGAACTAAGAGTTTTAAAATTTATTAACAGAAAGATCGATTGTGACTTTTTTTACCATAATGAAAACTTTGGCTTGATTTATCTCAAAACTATACAGTTTTCAGTTATGTTAGTGTTCCATTGAGAGTACGATATATATATATATATATATATATATATATATATATATATATATATATATATATTGTCGTCAGATCTGCCACGTAGACAGCGTGAAACTGACCAATACGCATCCAGATCTGCGCATTTCTCACCCTTCGGCCTTCTGATTGGTCCCTGACTTTATCCTATTTTCTGATTGGTGAGTTAACGGTTTTCTGTGTACTCTAGAGTGTATAACTTTCAGAAATATTTTCAGTACATGGCTCATCAGACTGATTGTACGGTAATCACTACATTGTTTGGCATTTATCTTTTTTGGTATAGTTGGTAATACCCAGTTTGGATTCCGAGGTGGACTTGGAACAAGAGAGGCGTTGTTTGCACTGAACGTTATGTCTCAAAGATGTCTTGACATAAATCAAGATGTATTCATGTGTTTCATAGATTATAACAAGGCCTTTGATAAAGTGCGGCATGATCACCTAATCAGACTCCTGACAGAAAAGAATTTAGATAAACGAGACATCCGACTAATAGCAAATATGTACTACAATCAGAAAGCAGTAGTGAGAGTAAAGAATAATACCACTGAAGAAATTGAAATAAAGCGAGGTGTGAGACAAGGGTGTATACTGTCACCAACCCTGTTTAATCTCTATTCCGAAGACGTAATGAATAGAACACTTTCTGAGCAATCCGTAGGTATTAAAATAAATGGTGTTAGATTAAACAATCTGAGATTTGCCGACGACACCGTTCTGATCGCAGAAACACTTGAAGAACTACAGACATTGGTGAATAAGATAGCAGACTGCAGCGAAGAATATGGACTATCTTTGAACATAAAGAAAACTAAATTTATGGTAATATCGAAATCAACACAAAATGTCCAAAATTTATATTTACACAATGAAATTATCGATCGAGTTAGCAAATACAAATATTTAGGCACTTTTATAAATGAAGACAACGATAGCTCAGCAGAAATCAAAATAAGAATAGAAAAAGCCAGATCCATATTCACTAAAATGAAGAGAGTGTTCTGCGGAAGAGATTTGAGCCTTGAAATGAAACTTCGCCTGATGAGATGTTACGTACTTTCTGTGCTGTTCTACGGAATGGAGTCATGGACATTGAAAAAGATTGATACCAAAAAATTAGAGGCATTTGAACTGTGGATGTATCGCAGAATCCTGAGAATATCATGGACCGAGAGAGTCACAAATGTCGAGGTCTTGAGAAGAATGAATAAAGAAAAGGAAGTCATATTTACGATCAAAAAACGAAAACTGCAATACTTGGGACACATTACAAGAGGCGAAAGATATGAACTGCTTCGAATAATTATGCAAGGAAAAATAGCAGGAAAAAGGTCCATAGGAAGAAGACGAAACTCCTGGCTAAAGAATCTACGGGAATGGTATAGCTGTAGCAGCAACGAATTGTTTCGGTCAGCAGTTTCGAAAATACGTATAGCCCTGATGATCGCCAACCTTCGGAACGAAGATGGCACTTGAAGAAGAAGAAGAGTTAACGGTCACGCCCACTTTCAACACTCACCAAGGCCACGAAAATGGGATAAAAGACGGTGCACTTTTTTCAGAAGGCCTATTCGGTTTCGAGTTTTAATCTAGATAAGACCTCTGGTTGGGGAATACCCATTCATTGTTAAATAACTAGCATTTTCATATTCGAAACCTTGGAAGAGAATTAGACTTCTCTTCCGCCCTTTCTTCAAGATCCAGCTTGGTATTATATTTAATATTCGTAAGAATATTATTTGGGTATTTGTTACTTATTTATTTCAGAAACATTTCCATTTTATTGTGCTATGTTTATTGGATATTTCGTATATACCTTATTTTACTTATAGTTGCGATATTTGTAGATGCTTATTTTCTTACACTGATATTTTTGACTTTGACATTTATTTGTGATTATTTGTTTATAATTTTAATACCTTTTTCTGTCGCAACGTTGTTGCTCCAGAGCTATTTACATTATTAGTTTCCAGCTTAAACTAATCTTATCTTTCTTACAGCCATTTGAATTATTTGTCTTTAAACTATACCTATATCTCATATTGATGTGCATTGCTATATATATGTGTGTATATTTCTTAATAACCAACCGTTATTCTCTATTACAGATAAGTTGTTTATATTTACTTTCTTTTCTACCTGTTTATTATTTTATGTTAGTTTCTGTCGTTTTCCATACTCTTACCCATTTGTTTTAGGTACCTCTCCGATCTTCTTACGTGGCGTGTCTGGAGGTTAGTTCGCGCTTCTGCTCTGCCGTATCGGCCTAGCAACAACCACGTCCTCCGCAAGCTTGAACAAAAAGTTAGATACCATTTCATACGGTTACTAAAGACGGTCTCCGAGATATCTTTATCTCCGGGATCCAAACTTGAGTAACACGTACTATAAGTGGATAACTTTGTACAAGCACGAGGCTTACACCCTTTCGTTTTGCTTGGTCACACACGTCGTCTAACGAAGACCGAAGATATACTCTCTATATGGGGAAAACCTTGGCGAACTGACCCCGACGCGCCGATTTTTAGTAAATAAAGAAAACCTTCTTCCGATTTTCTTTTATTCTTCCTTTCCCTCTGTTTGTCATTTGTTTTAGCAATATGGAGTCACAGAGGCTTACACGATCGTCTGCCGCAGCAGACAGAGCGACTGGTGGAGATCCACAACCTCCCGTGGAATCACCTCAGCGACAATATATATATATATATATATATATATATATATATATATATATATATATATATATATATATATATCTATATATATATATATATAGAGGGAGAGAGAGAGAGAGAAAAGGAGTACGACCGTCAATCCAAAATAAACTAAGGTACACTCGAAGAGTGGTGGGTCAAATTTATCATGTATTAATTTTGCAGAATTAGGCTTAATATGTTGTTTACTTTGAATTGTCCCTTAAGGTGTTTTTTATCACATTTTCATATTTAATAAATTCAAATAAAAATAAAAATAAAATAAATTATTCTTCCCTTATTGACTTCATTTAAGATTCATCAACTTACATTTTATTAACTAAATATTTGGTCAATATCACTTTTACATACTTAAAGTAATTGTTCCTTTTGATTAACTTGTTTGGTAAAATTTTAAATTGAAATTGATTTATAGAATCTTTTTCATTCACAGTGCCAAATGCTATGAACCTTGGACTGTGGAAGTTGAATTAATCTTCACCTGTTGGCTGGCTAACCAGTGACATCATAAATATTATAATATGATATTATATATAATAAATATATAATAAATAATATTTTGGATTGACCTCGCATGCTTTGTTCTTTGTTAACAAATCAATCACTGGGGGGTAAATGGTGATCTTAACCACCTTTTCCTTTCATTTTTTGCCTTTTTAACGACAAGTTGTCAACCTAATTTATCACATCTATGAATGTACCGCTCTATTGTATTAGAGGTTGGTATTTTGTCTTGCTGTTCTGTCATTTTGACCTCAAGGCCATATCTATTCACGTTGTTTGCGTGGGTGTTTAACCTGTAAATTCATTTACCTGCGAGATTCAGTAAGCTTAAGACTGGTAACTTCATTTTTTATCTTTATTACTATATTAATCTTAAATAATTCAAAAATGTTACCTAAAGTCAAAATTAAAATTTAACTGATTATAAATAAATTGTTGGAAGTGCATTCTCATAATCTTTCTAGTTCTTTACACACCAGAAAAGAAAAACCTTAATGTTTTTTACTTAAGTTTTTATAATAACTTTTTTTATATACATGTATGATTATCACATGTTCTTTTGCTGTGCTAATTTTGTTAATTTGTAAACTATACCTAGTTTCAATTAATTGTTTTATACAACTTTAACTCTAAATGTCCAGTTTCGTAAGCTTTTTCATATTTTTAACATCATTGACTGCTACATGTCTTTGTAAGGTAACACACATTTTTTAACTTATCTATGGATGTTTGGTTTCATATTGTTCTTTTTAGATGAACTGATGATGCTTTCTGAGCAGAAAGCGAAACGTCTTCAATAAATAGATGAAGTAGCCACCTTCTTTGTCTTTTATTTCTCCACTTTGACCGAAAAACCCACCACTCTTCGAGTGTACTTTAGTTTATATATATATATATATATATATATATATATATATATATATATATATATATATATATATATATATATATATATATATATGCAGGGTGTTTGGTAGGTCGATGGAAACTTTTTAAGGGATAATAGGGGACGCCATTTTTGCTAATAATGTATCGCTCCAACTGTTATGATTTCCGAAATAAAGTTAAATTTGTCAATATTCGACAACCGTCTATTTCACGTTTAAAAATTATCTAGGCGTACTACCTCCCTGTTTTAGTAATACAATAAAAATTTAAACACAGACTCTTCGCATAAAATTTCCATCAGCTATCGTCATTCTCCGAACGCATAACAAACAAAAAACAATCTACCTGCTATGCTAACAAACAATCTACCTGCTATGAAGTGGTTTATTTTGGTTTATAAATTTTGTATGCGTATGAAAGGTGCGTTTTACTGTTTTGACAGACTCGAATGCAGAGTACGCAGACATTCTGTTTCTCTATGGCTGGAGTGATGGAAATGCAACTGAAGCACGTCGAGAATATCAGCGCCGTTACCCTAACCTAAATGGAAGCTCTGGTCGGTAGTGCACAACGATGGACGCTACCCTTATCATTACACGCCAGTACAAGGTCTTCAAGACGGTGATCCAACTAGAAGGGTAAATTTTTGCCGCTTTTTGTTAGATACAGACATCAACGATGGTAATTTTCTTAAAAGTATTTTATGGACTGATGAATCCAGTTTTAATAGAGAAGGAATAACAAATTTTCACAACCTGCATT
This sequence comes from Diabrotica undecimpunctata, assembly GCF_040954645.1. NCBI lineage: Eukaryota > Metazoa > Arthropoda > Insecta > Coleoptera > Chrysomelidae > Diabrotica > Diabrotica undecimpunctata. Next base: position 423,518 of record NW_027311922.1, on the reverse strand, counting down.
ACTGGGCACATGACAATCCCCATCTACCGAAAGAAACATCTTTTCAGCAAAAATTTAGTGTCAACGTTTGGGTAGGAGTTATCGGACGACAGTTAATAGGACCTTACTTTTTTCCAGGCAGGTTAAATAGTCAAGTGTACTTAGACTTTCTAGATAATGAATTACCACCACTCTTAGAAGATTTACCCCTCGCCCTCAGACGAAGAATGGTGTACCAACATGATGGATGCCCTGCACATTGTGCACGTGCTGTTACGGCTTGGTTCAACAATCACTATCCCAATAGGTGGATCGGACGAATTGGACCGATTTTTTGGCCTTCTAGATCGCCTGATTTAACACCGTGTGACTACCACATCTGGGGCAGATTCAAAGAACTTGTTTATCAAGTGCCAATCCGAACTAGAGCTCATTTAATGGAAAGGATTATCGAAGCAGCTGACATTATAAAGGCAGAACTGAGGTTAAAAGTAACCACATTAGAAATACGACGCAGGGCAAGAGCGAGCATTAGGAATGGTGGTTCTCATTTTGAACAACAATGACTAATTTCTGAAGTTTATGTACATACTGAATAAGGCATAATAAATGTTGCAAAAAGCATGATGTATCGTTGTTGTGTTTTACCTTTCTTACCCGTTTCAATAATGAAGGTTATTTTAACAATGCATTAAGATTCAACAAACGGTTTTTGCCATCTGAGCAAGTAATACGTAAGGCATTTTGTATGTCAGGGAAGTATCTCGTTTAAATAATTATTTTTTAAAATAAAATAGACGAACAGCCTCATTTTCGAATATGGACAAATTTAACTTTATTTCGGAAACCTCAACAGTTTGAACGATACATTATTAGCAAAAAATTTTGCAAATGGCGTCCCCTATTATCCCTTAAAAAATTTCCATTGACCTACCAAACACCCTGTATATAGTTTTCAGTGTATATCAATAGATAGAGGCAGTGCTCTACGATCTGGAAATGTGAACCGAAATAAATCATTGTCCTCTTTTATGCCAGTTGTAAACAAACAATGGACCAAGCAGCAACTAGTCGTGCGAACTCGCTGGTATTTGCTATTCGTAGACTTTGGGAACTTATGTTCCAAAAGTGTGTTTAAAACATAGTTGGATATCGAATCTTATTTGAATCCAGCTTTTTTATGCAAGAATTTAAATCTGACAAAACGAAAACTATTGCATAAGGGAAAAGTGAAGTGAAGTGGAGTGAGCCAGATTCGAGTGTTACCTCGAATCTGATTTTTATTTCAAAAATTTGAAATTCCCTACACTTATTATTTACAATAAACTAAGCGTAGCGAGAAAAGTGTAAAGAAAACTAGTGACAACAACTGTGGCAGAGTGAGTGAAGTGCCCGCTGCAACCTGGCCACTTCACTAAATTACGACGAGGACGATCAGCCCAGAATTTCAATGGGACTGAAAAGAACAACACCCAGACAAACCACCAGAGAGAGATATCTGAGCACAGGCGGCGAAACGGACGACGAAGACAACAACACAAGCCGAAGGACAACAAAGACGACGAAACAACAGATGACGAAAAACAGATTCTCGCGACAGTGCAGTGCAGTATTAGAATGTACAGACCGACTCTATATAATGTACGACAATTTAATAACACACGTTTACACACAGGAAAACAAAATTACAGAACTACAGGAAAAAGTGATCAATAACTTAACAGTTTACACGATCACTTGACAGAAATTAAAAAACTAATAAATAATCAGTCAGATCAATCTGAAATTCATGCCTCTACATCTACTTCTAACAAAGCATCCACCAGTACATCCACACAAAATATACTAGAGGATTCATTGACATAAAATGAATCTCCTACTATTACTCATGAGATAAATGTAATTTTAGGTGAATGTTTAAATTTATCTGTTATATGTTTAAAAAAATTTTATTCATTTTAGAAAAATAAAAAAAAATCCTATGTAAGGAAGTTTAGGGATTTATGGTTGGCACAATTTTCCTGGCTTAACTTAGAATCCACTGGCCAGAAAATTTGCAAGGCCTGCAATAAGTCAATTGAAGGAAGTAAAACACATTTGGAGAGACATCAACAAAATTCCCGACACAAGCAATTATTAAGACAAGTCACAAGTACTGGTAATATAGAAAAGAATGTACTGCTGATGGCCTCACTTGTGCAATATTAAATGTTTTAAATACTTTTAACATTAACCTGGAAAACGTAATAGGTTTTGCTGCAGACAATGTCTCTGTAATGATGGGGGAGTTTGGAGGCGTCCAATCCAAACTGAAGGAAAAAATAAATACAAACAAAAAACAAAATGTCATTCATTCCATTTGTGTGCACCCGAGGCTAGCAAAAAAATTCCATCCTGTATTGAAGAGTTCATCCAGGATGTTTATAACTATATCTCGAGGAGCCCAAAAAGATTAAAAGTATATTTCCAGTTTCAGGAATTTTTAGAAATCAAGCCTAACAAGGTATTAAAGTTAAGTCAAACAAAATGGCTTTCACTAGAGGAAAGTGTTGTTTTTTAAATATGTAAATACCATACATTAAAACACGTTTGTAAATATTTTAGGCTGTAGTAACCCGAGTTTTAGGGCAGCGGCAAGCACTGAAATTATTTTTTACTGGAGAAGCAGTGTCTATTTTTGTAACTGTTTATGGTGAGACAACAATACATGTTTAATTTTTTGCCTAAACCATTGTGTTATCCCCTTTTTTGAGTTTAATTTAAAAATATATATTTTTCATTTCTAATAATTATTTCAATAGTTACAACTAGTTGTTGTAATTGTTATAAATTGGCACCTCGAATCGGCGTCCCATTTTAAATAGCTAGAGGCCTTTCTTGTTCGTTCCAAGAGACTTATGTAAGTACTCCTTTGTTTCATTTTTTTGGCAGTTGTCTCAATTCAAACCGCTTTCCATTCGCATATCCACGACCCCAGCTCTCCAAATAAACTCTGAGTGACGTTCGCATAAGTTTCAATGCAATTTCAATTCAAAAAATCATGAATAATAAAAGTAAGTACATAATATTTAGCATGGTTCTGTGTATGATCAGTGCATCTTAGTGTTAAAAAAAAGGTACTAAATTGAAATTGTGATAAATTGATGATAGGTACAATAGGTCTTTGGCCTTAAACACAAGGTATCATTGATGATACCTTGGGTCCTAAACAGTACTGTATTTTAAAATATATTTTTTTTATTTTTAGGGCCGCTTCTGCGACTGAACTTCAGGAAATCGCAGATAATGTTGGATCTTTCTCTTTTTCCTGACAGTGATGATGATGAGGATGTATGGGATGAACCTAGAAATCTGGATGAGAATGAACTAATTATTCAAAGTGAGGTAGAAAGGAGTGACGATCATCAGATCGGAAATACTACATCAGATAAAAATTCCCTTAAACTTGACAAATTTGCTGGCACAAGATGGTTGTCTAGATATAATGCAATAGTTAAAATTAAATCGGTCATTTCAAAAAGTGCGTAAGTCCACAATTTTCAAAAACTAACTTTTGTGCGGAATAGACTCCTCTAAGGGACGGTTTCACCAACAAAAAATAAATCACTGAATAGTTAATCGTCGAATAAAATTTATTAGTAGAATAAATTTTATTCCGTTTCAATAACTATTTGTAGTCCAGTTAGTTATTCGCCGAATAAGTTCAAAGTGTAATGATTTTCCACAGACTGTACTCGTTGACACCTCTCTTGGCCTCCACCTCTTAGGTGCTTGGCTGGCCAAGCGCATCGCACTATTTTTCACTGTAATCGTATACATAACCTATAATATTTGATATTGGTTGATTAATTTGTGAAAATAATAATAATTGTCAATGTCAATGGTCAATGTCAATACATAATTTATATAAAAAAAAATCTGTTTGTTGTGGTTGTGAATTATTGTGAATCTGAAACTTGTGAAAATGGACAAAAAACGCGAGAGGAGAAAAAATTGTTTAGAGGAAGAAAAGGAGAACTTAATCTCAATAATTCAAAAATATAAACATATTATCAAAAACAAGAAAACGGACAGTGTTTGGTCCAAACAAAAGAATGCCGCATGGGAGAAGATAGCTACCGAGTACAACAGTATTAGCAAAACTGGGATAAGGAATGGGATACAGTTAAAATTGGGTTAACTTGAATTTTAATGCAATGAACATAACCTTGGCATCGATGTTTGTGCGTCACAGTGTCACAAGTATAGGAGTGTTTAAAATAGAAACATACTTTGACGAAATTATATATAATGTTTTAAAAAACTTATACGGAAGTAAGATGCTTCACATTTGTATTTAGGTATATACTTAGGTAAATGTGAAGTGTTTTACTTCTGTATAAATTTTTTAAACGATGGTATACAGCCAACTACTGGGATTTTCCCATTAATTTTTATATAATGTTTTGTTATGAGAAGCCACAATTTTTGAATTCATAATAAAAAGCATTCATAAAATAGTATTTTATACTTTAAATATAGCTAAATATTTAGTGTATTCTTTTGTTTAACCAATTTTTTTTTTTTTCATTTAACTTTACTTTATTCTGTAGTTTTTAAAGTTTCTAAACTATTAATTTTTACCTTAAGCATAATTTTAACGGTTTTTATTATATAAGTATTTTTAAATGTAGAAATGCAAGATATAATTTTATTTTATAATATTTATAGGTATAATTTTAATGCTTTTAATTATATATGTATTTTTCACATTACTTTGACGAAAATATATATAATGTTTTAAAAAACTTATACAGAAGTAAAATCAAAGAATACAAAGAATATAGACAAATGGAAGAATTGTTCACTGTTATTTTTGAAAGTCGGCAAATGTTGAACCGGGTGGATCGCATTCTTTTTTTGTTTCTTTTGGAAATAATTTTTTTTTTATTAAAAATCCTTTATAAAAGGTATATAATTTAAAAAACCCAATCGGGCTATATCACAAAACGTTTTCGGAATCCATATTCCACCATCAGTGTCTAGGTATACATGTATGCAGCCACTAAAAATGTGTGTAAAAACCCGTTAAAAATTGTTTGTTTAAATTTAGTTTACATTATGTGTTATTAATTATTATGATGTTAAAAGTTACCGGTAGATTTGGTAACATGGCGACATATGTTCCACGTGAAGTTGTTCTCCCGAATCTCCCGAAAGTAGGTAGGACACGTAATCCTCTGTAGCAGTCAGGATCTTTTCGATTACCCTTTTTGAAGATGGGCACTTGGTGAGTGGTTTTCCATTCAGATGGTAATTTAATTTGTTGGCAGCATTGCTTCATTAGAACAGTTATTCGTTCTATTAGGAGTAGACCTCCTGCTTTAAGTAACTCTACGGCTATATTGCCAGGTCCTGGAGATCGCCCGTTTTTCATTTTAATTAACGCAGTACGGACCTCGTTGTTAGTAGTATTAATGTTACTATTTGTTTGTCTCTCCATACTGTATTCCTGTCCCATATATTCCAATCTGGACTGTTGGAGTAAATTTTTATAGTGATTTTCCCACTTTTCTAGGATACGATAGGAATTAAGTTGCTTTAGGAGTTATAGGTGTTTTATTTTAGATTAGTGATAGTTCTCTATGCTTTCTTACTCTGAGAACCACCAATTAAATTTTCAACTTGGACACATTTTTGTTCCCAGAAATTTTTTTTTTACATTTGTCTTTTCTTGTTCATTTCTTATTCTTTCATTGTACATTTGTCTTTTCTTAGCCTTTGGAGAATAGTTATGCTACTTGTGTGGTGTATATATGATAACCTCAACATATGTCGGTAGCACCACATTTCAAATGCCTTCAATCGTTTTATGTCATCTTCTATAAGGTCCAGCTTTCTACTCCATTGAGGAGTACACTAAAAACGTAACATCTCAGAATTCTTATGCATATATTAACACTTAAAGATAAGTTGCAGAGAATCTTCCTAAGGCTGTTGAAAGAGCTTCTGGCTTGTTCAATACGAGTTTTTATTTTGTAGCTGTGATCCCAAGTATTCTTAATATTGCAGCCCAAATAGCATATTTTTTCGACGCTTTCTAACGGTGTATAGTTAACTGTAATTTGGGCGTTTATGTCGGGGTTATTAATGATTACTACTTTTGTCTTCTTGCAATTTAGTTTTAGGCCGTATTTGTTACATGCCTCTACAATGTTACCCAACATCCTTTGGAGCCCCTGCGCACTGTCTGCCAGCAACACTGTATCGTCTGCATATCTAATGTTTATAAGTTGGCCATTTGCAGCAATCCCATCTTCTGATTCGTCCAAGGCCTCTCCAAAGATGTTCTCAGAGTATATGTTAGATAATGCCGATGACAATATGCAACCCTGTCTAACTCCTTTTTCGACTGTGAAGATCTCAGACAGTTCATTTTCAAATCGTATTGTTGCTTTTTGTTGGAGATATAAGTTTGAGATCAGTCTTATATCCTTACCATTGAGTCCTGATGTTTTTAGGATATCGATTAGTTTCCCATGTGGGACTTTAAATGCCTTCTCGAAATCAATAAAACACACATCGCAGTTGACATCCTGTATTAGAACTTGCAAACTAAAAATTGCTTCCCTCGTTCAGAGTCCTGGTCTGAATCCAAATTGAACTTCATTCAGGTGTTCTTCTAATTTGGTGTATATGCGCCAGTGAATGATAGTAAGGAGTACTTTAAGTACATGGCTCATCAAACTAATTAATCTATGTTCTAGATATTTTCTAGCGTTGGCTTTTTTAGGAAGTGGAATGAATATTGATTGTAGCCAGTCTTTTGGTAAGTAACCAGTCTCGTAGATGTTGTTGCATAGCTTCGTAAGAGCTGTGATTTGGTGTGCCTCTAAGAGCTTTAAAATTTCACCATGCACATCATAGGTCCTGGTGATTTTCCATCTTTAATTCGCTTAATGGCCATAGTTACTTCTTCGTTTGTTATTTCTGGGCCGTAGGGATTGTTTATTTCAGTCGGACTTTGGGCTGCATCTTCGAATAATTCTTGCATATATTCTTTCCATCTTCGTAATATATTCTCAATGGTAGTCAATATTTGGCCCTTAATGTCTACAACTATGCCTATTTTGTGTTGTTTTCTGGTATTACCTCTTTAATTTTTTTGTGCATATGGAAATCGTCATGTTTGCGTTGTAGTGTTTCAACTTCCATACATTCCTCCGTACTCTTTTATTGCGCACTTTTCCGTTTTTCCTTTGATATGTTACTCTATTGCTAGATGTTTTATTTGTTAGCCATTTCTTATACATTTCGTTTTTTTTTCTTGTATCATTTATTTTACGTTTTCTGTCATCCATGGTGGTTCGCGGTGTTTTTCGTTGTTCTCTGTACCTAATACTTCATAAGCAATTTTTTTATTATCGTTTTGAGGTTGTTGTATTCTTGTTTCATACATCCATATTTCTTTTTATCTCATTTAGTTCCTTTTCTAATCTAGATTAAAAAAGATGTTTAATACTTAATTGGAATAAAAGGTGCAATTTATATCTCTCCGTTTTGTACTGTGTAGTTTTGTTGGACCTCTCCTGATGGAAGGACAACGAGTCAGAATATATCAGGAATCAGATATCTTAAGATATATTAAGATAGGACGTCTGAGGTGGATAGGGCATGTAATGTGGATGGAACAAAATGACCCAACTAGATCCCATAAAATAGACCCAACTAGAAAACTCTCCTTTTCTTTTCTTCACTGACAAAGAATATAGAAGCATTCATTTTATGATATTTATTTTAAATCCTTATTTTGTCGGTAAACATCAAGTGTATCAAAGTGAAAATTTTGATAAATATATTTCAAAATGACAAATCGAGCTTTTTGCAGTTCTAACGGATGCAAAAACTCAAAAGCAAAAAATAAAAATTTAAGTTTTCATCGTTTTCCTAAAGATGAAAGGTAAATTATAGTATTTTACTATACATATTTGATATGTATAGTAGACCGACTAAAGATCAAAATCCCCTACGTAAGCCATTATCTCATTTTAATATCCAAGTTGAAAACTATTTAAAGAATCATTTAAATTGGATTAAATCATGGAAATGTAAAGATATTGAAACTAACCCACCCTCTTTTAATGGTTTTTATCTAACAATTAATAGTAGTGTTTTAATGCAGTGAGACGAAATGAAAGAAGAGGGTAATGAATATTTATTAACTTCACGGCTTAACCAAGATCCGTTAGAAAATTTATTCGGAACGCTTAGAAATAGATCTGGTTATAATTCAAATCCAACTGCGATGCAATTAAGGCAAACTTTACAATATACAATGTATGCTAATTTAACATCTGTTTCTAAATTAACTAATTGCAAAGCTGACGAAACTATAACGCTACTAGCAATTCAGAATTTAATTGATTTACAAAAATCCGTCGATGAATTAAATGAAGATATTGAAGAAAAAAATGATGGACAAACAAGCTTTAATAATAAACGTATTGATTCTGTAACTGATTTAGAGGTTTGCGCTTTTATGGATACAGGGGATGAAATTTCAGAAAAACATGATGCAAATATTAAAAATACTATTTATTCTAATGATCCTTTAAACAAATGCTCACGGTTTATAGATGTACAAGATTGTAATAGCGATTCTGATGATTCGATAATATCTTATAAGGGAGTTGATGAGTTTGTCGAAGATGAATTAGGTAGTACATCTAGGTTGAATGAAGTTTTTGATTGTAAATCATTCGATACAAATCTGACCATCAACGAGGAACTTTCAGAAACAAGTTTAAAATGTTTATCAATATTTGAAAGAGTATCAAATAATGCATCTTCGACTACCTCAACTTCTCTTTATCTCAATTCAGTTAAGTACCTTGCCGGATATTTTGCATACAAATGTCTAAAAAAAAACTAATTGTGAAAAGTGTGAAAATTATTTTGTTCGTAAAAATGTTAATTTTGTTTCAACGACAGATCTTTTATTATTTTTTAAAGCTTATAAAGTTTCTCAAAATAGTAACGAACTTGGTAATCTTTGCGTACCTACAGATGAATTTACAGAAGTAATACGTATTTCACTTGATATTTTTGATGTTGAGTTTAAAAATGTTTGTTATTTGGAAAATGTCAGTAAGTTGATTTTAAATAATGCTATAAAAAAAATTAAAACGAAATCAATCCATCATTTTTAAGCATTGATGACTCTTGTAAATCACATAAATATAGCTAAATTAAATATTACAAATTATTTTGTAAATTGATATATTTGTCAATTATTTTGTAAACTGATATATTTGGAAATGAAGCCAGAAATCTCAAAACAGGAATTGCTAGACAGAGGGTTGGCAGATGAAAATGTCTTAAATCTTTTTGAAAAAAATGTACCTGAGTAGATACTCTATACCATTCCTGGTGCAAAATGTGGTGGGGGAAACCGGTTTTAATCAAGGTCAATCAAGTTTAAGGTCACGCGAAGGTTACGTTCAAGGTTACGTGAAGGTAAAGGTTACACAAAGGTCAAATCCAAGGTCACGTGAAGGTAAAGGTCACTCAAAAGGTCAAGTTCAAGGTCACGCGAAGGTTAAGTTCAAGGTCACATGGAGGTAAAGGTTACACAAAGGTCAAATCCAAGGTCACGTAAAGGTAAAGGTCACGCAAAAGGTCAAGTTCAAGGTCACGTGGAGGTCAAGTTCAAGATCACCCAAAGGTCAAGTTTAAGGTCACGTAAATGAGATTAAAGATCGTGTAAATATCAAGTTCAAGGTCACAGTGACAGTCAAGGTTAGGATAGGATATTAGTATAATAAAAACTATTATTAAAAAAATAATTATTTATTAACTATTTATTACACTGTTATACATATCTCTTAAATTTTCAAGCGCAGACTTACATAAATGACAACTGGATTGCGCCGGTGCTGTACCTTCAATTTCTGTTCTCCACTCGGGACGATTAAAATGTACAAAACATGGCAGACGAGTCTGAACTTCAAAATCTTGAACTGCTTTTGTGGGTAATTTATACCAAGATCGAAGTAATTCCAACGGTTCCACACATTTTCTAAAGTATGGTAGGGTAAAGTTTTCTAATTCTGCTTCAGTAAACTTGTACAAAGGTTTTTGCGGATGTTGAGCCATTAATTTTGCTTTGTGACAACACTCCATTGCTATTAACCTGTTAATGTTCTTAAACATCAAACTTACTTTTTATTTATGTAAATCAAGGTCACCTCTACTCAGCAACTAAGGCATGCGCAGTGTTTAAAATGTAAACTACATAAATTGAGGATTTTAAAAGCGATCCTTAGTAACATTTAGTTCGTCGTAATATAAGTTAAACAGTAAATAATTTTCAGAAATTTAGTAAAATTTTGTTCGTCGTGAGATTAGAAAGGTAATAAATATTTTTCAATCAATATAGTTGCTAACATTATTAATTTTTAGAATTTAGTCATGGATGCATGTTTAGATGGTACAAAAACTCTCAACGTAGCTGAAGCTGTTCGAAATTTGCAATGGGTTTTGAATGAAAAGGCATACGATTTTGAATACGAAGCCGAACGAGCTACCATAAGAATGAGAAGATATACGGTAGAAGAGTGTAATAAAAAATCAGCAACATATCATACGGGAGCGAGAATCTGCGAATAGTATTTATCTAATCAAATATGCATGTGTTGCTTTTTAAAAAAAATTAAAAATCTAGGGCTGACTGATTTTTTACAGCAACTCAAAGATGTTCTACCTAAACATTGTTTTGAAGATGAAGGGGTAGATACAATAAATAAATAATATATTTTATTTTGTAGTTTTCATTTCAACACAACAAAGCGTTTAAACAAGAATTGGAGGAATTTATGAAAAAAATTAAAGAAGTAAAAGAAAAAATAAAACAATTCGAAGACAAGCAAGTAATGTTTAAATCATTTAGTAAACTACACTTAAGTAAATTTCGCAGAAAAATTAAACCGTATACTATGTAATTTTTGTATTAATAAATGATTTTAATGCTAATTGGTTGTTTGTTTTACAATATTTATAACTAAGAAATAAAACAAAAATAATGTAATATATATTTTTATTTTTGCATTAAAAAAGTATTATACAACCAAAATACATTACATAAAGCACAAATACATTTTTTACTATTATGATAAAAACAAGCAGGTTCCTTAACTTCTAATGATGGTTGTTCATCCAATTCGTATAAAGGAACAGCAATGTATTTTTTTAAATAATTTTTCTTTTCCAACCCTTTGACGTAAACTGCATCAGCGTTTTGTGTAATATCCTTTAAAATATTTGCAAAATGATAAAGGGGTGTAAAACCAAAATTCCAATCAATGCAGTGATGATTTCTTGTTAACCAAGTTGCCTGTCTGTGTAAATCGGAAGACAACATTCTAATAGGAAACGGAGACTTGAATACATAATGACAAATTTGTGTTCCATTAAAAGCAGCAAGTTCTTTCACTACAAATTTATTATTTTCTATTTTAAACCCTTGAACGTCTATTACCAGATTCATTTTAACAACTAACATTTTGACTATGATACAGACCTTTTATTGCTGTCTCACAATTTTAGTTAAAGGATTGTAAGAGAATTCTTTTTCATGCAATATTAAGCAATAAGCGGAAACATTGTTTCCTACAGATTTACTAGTTTCAAATTCTATTCTCAAAACAACAGAGCCACTTTGAATTATTTCTTTTTGTCTTGAACAATCAGTATGCACTAAAGTTTATTCGTTTACCAAATTCCCATCAGTAAACATGAGCACGTGTTGATATTCGCCGTCTCATTCGTCAAGAGGCTATAAAAATTAATTTATTACCGTAAGCGAGACATATTCTCATGTTACAGATCCTAATTTGCCATCATTTTAAATTCAAATTGTATCGTGTTGATTTTTAAGTTAATTATATTGTGTTATATTTATGTTATAGTTATTGTTAAGTTATTTACTGGTCGTGTTATTTTTTAGAGTTTAGTTTAATTGTGATATAATGATTAAATTTCAAGAAATTCTTACACTAACAGTTTCAAAATTAAATATTTTTAAAAATCATATGATACATAGGTCGTACATCAGTACGACCCTGTTTGGCTTACACGTGGTTATGTTGACGATTGGGCATTTGTAGAATGAATAGGGTTTATAGGAGCATACTTTTTAAATTCTTCTGGACTGAATATTGGTTGATTAGTTTGAATATGATAATAAGATTCTTGAAAATTGGCAAACATCTCATACAACGTTGCAAAACGGTTGGTGTCAAAATCTAAGTTGAGATCTTGATAAGGATATCGCTCCGAATTAAGAAACATACGGATATTTGTTAGATTGCAGTGATCAAATTTACTCATATCTTTCAGCATTTTTCCTTTTCGACCATCATGGAAAGCTACTACAATGTGTCGAGGACTTTCTAGCTTTGTAGTTGTTTTTACTGGCCACGTATGACGTGTTGAATTATTTAAAGTGGGATACTCAACCAATTCCCAACTTCTAAATTTAATAGGTAGTTCTATGTTACTACGAACTATTTTGTTTAATCGCAATTGTTCGCTAATATTGGGTAAAATATGAGGTACATTCCAATATAGTTTATTAATTGCAATTTTTGGTTTTTCTGTTTCATCTGTAGCAATAATAGCATCAATATCATCTTTATCTCGTATTAAGACTAATTCTTGTCTCATATTTATTATAATTTTTTGAAAATCTTCGAAAAATCCGGACCAAATTTTTAACGGTATGCATACGTTAAAATTTCCATGGTTATCAATTACCAGTTTATCACCTTTTGGAAACCATCCAGCATTTTGTAAGAGTTTACTCTGATTTTCATTAAGAGACAAATAATTTTTTAAAGTCGAAATTAAACCAATATTTCGTACAGAATCAATTATAACACCGTTTAACTCATACCTTAATTCTCTAAATAAATATGATATACCGTTATTAATAAATTGAAATTTTGTTGGAACTTGATTATCGGTTAACATTTGACCTTCAATGTAAATATAACTGTTACATGGTAAAGTATAGGCGTCTAGATCTTGGATAGGAATTCTAATTTCATCATTATAGTTTAAATTTGATGTATATAGTTGATAAGTGTGATACTGATAATCTTCAATAGTTGTATCGCTAAAGGTTGACCCAACACATGTAACATTTCCATTATATTAAAACTTGATAACCAAGTGATTTCAAAAATTTACGATTTTTAGATGTTAACAGCTTAGATGTTATCCTTCTACTAATTGTTTTAATGAGATGACGTCTTTTATAGGAATGTTTGGGATAATTACTTTGATGAAACCGCAAAACCATTTTACTCAATTTTTCTAAGATGTAGCCGAACAGTAATTGTCTCTTTATTAAAATTAACTAAATTTCCTTGTTGATCTAAAACACGAACAGTTATGTTGCTTATCGTCTTGTTGCTTACAGGATAATACAAGATGGTTAACGGTTGCTCGACTATTTTATACCCATTAGGAATTTGAGGAAAAAATTGATGAATAATATGCACAGCCTTTCCATTTAAGAAAGATCCAACAGCAATATTACAATCAATACAGATAGTATTAACTTTTAAAATATTTACCACATTCGTGGATATATGAAGTTTATTTGGTGTTAGTTTAACTCTTTCGAAACCTAGTAAACTTCCTATAGAATTATCAACATCAAAATTAATCCAATCACTACTTTTAATGCTAATTCTATTTGTATTTATATCGGGTTTCATACTAATTATGCTAGCGGTTTGAATCATTTCATTTTTAATAATTTTAATAATATCATCAACTTCGTAGGCACCTACAGGGATTTTAAAGGTAAATTCGCTGTTTTTACCCCACACAAAAACATTATTATGAATATCGACATTTGGAATACTGTTAAAAGTGTCAAAATTTGCAACACCAATTTCATAATTGAAATTCTCATCAAGATAAATCGGAGGATTGTAATCATCACTGAGAATTGATGATTCTCCAGTAAGGGTGAATGTGACTGACATGCTGGTTCAAGTATAAATGATGCTGAATGATTAATTATAGTAATTAAATAAAAATCTTAAACAGTTTTGACCACAATTAAAAGAATTAAAATTTTGAATGACATCATAGTTATATACTATAGTAACGTTTCCATTACTTTTAAAATATCGTACTAATTCAGTAGGAGGAGGTAAATTTCCATAACTATCAAAATAAGTAATAATTGTATCTTGTTTAGCATATGCAGTCCAATGTGTACCATTTCCGTCTTTCGTATCGTGGTTTACTATACCTGATTCGTGTTTTTGTATTACATGAGGTACAGAATCACGCATAAAAACTCCACGAAAATGAGGAATATGTAACAAACCAGCATATTTAACAAGATCTACATTAGTCATTGCTCGTTTAGGTAGCTTTACCGGGAGTTTCTTGAATACGGCTTTAAACGGAAACCTTTGCCGCGACGTTTTATTCCGTAAACTTTGTATGGTCTTAAATAAAACCCCGCTCCTTTTTTTGCCGTTTGTTCCATTACCAAATTATGCCTTTGTTGTTCAGCAAGTTTTTCACGGTCAGCTTTGGCATCATTAACCGCTTTGGCAATTCCAGCTGCACCTCCCCCAACAGCTCCTAACGCTCCGAGCAATGGTAACAACAAAGGTAAAAAACCACCTTTCTTGGGAGCTCGAATAATGCGTTTTCTTTTTTTTTCAATGCACCTCCTTTTTTTGGTTTTTTAGAAAATCCCATACCCAATTTACGTTTACCTTTCATTGCTGTCGTTACAAACCAAGCTGCAATATTTTCACCTAGCTTAGCGTCCTTTGATTTTACCCGTTCCCACGCTTTATTTTCCAAAATTTTATCTGCTTCGTGTCTTTCACTTAAATTTTTATGTTGTGAATACGCAATGTCGTGTGTTTTACACGCAGCGTCTAATGCGTTAATTCCTTCGTCCCCTTTCTCTAATCTTTGATGCAAGTGAGTTCCAGGACCACAAAATTGATATCCAGGTATATGTGCTTCGAATGGAAGTTTGTTAATGAGACTGTTGACTAATCCTTTTCCTAGTCGACGTGTTTTCACTTTCGCACGTTTCACCATTATGGTACTTATATATATATATATATTACAACCTATTTATACTATCAGTTATCACTTGAACGTTATGAAGATCATTCAACAAAAGAATCGTTTACCTATTGAAAATCATGATAATAACGATGCATTTAAAACGGGAAAACATGGTTGTTTGTTTGGAGGTGATTCTAAAAGAGGTCTTATTGTTGGGGCTAGTGGTTCAGGAAAAACCAATGCTATGTTATCTTTAATTGATCATCCTAATGGTTTAAGATTTGAAAATATCTATGTGTATTCTAAAAGTTTACATCAACCAAAATATGCATATTTGCGAACTTTAATTAGTCCGATTAAAGAAATAGGTTATGAGGAATATGGTAATGTAGACGACATCATTGCTCCAGAAGATATAAAAAATAATTCTGTTATTATATTTGATGATGTAGGTTCATGCAATCAAAAAATTATTCAAAGTTACTACTGCTTTGGTCGTCATAGATCCACAGATGCTTTTTATTTATGTCAAACCTATTCAGCAATACCTAAACAACTCATTAGAGATAATGCAAATTTTCTAATAATTTTTAAACAAGATATGACAAATTTAAAACATATATATGATGATCATGTGAATATTGATATGTCCTTTCAAGATTTTAAAAATGTGTGTTCTTACTGTTGGAAAGATAAATTTGGTTTTCTAACCATTGACAAAGATTGTCAATTATCATCTGGTCGATATAGAAAAGGCTTTGATGCGTATATTAGTATATAAGCTTTATAATTTACTTATATTTCCTCAGTTATAATGGATCCTCAGCTTGCTAAACAACTAATTAAAGGTAGGCAAGCTTTGAAGCAAAAATATAAACGTTTAAAAAGTGGTATAACTGATTCACAAATACAGTTGGAAAAAAACTATACACCCATTACTAAACCGATTAAAGAATTGCTTACCGCATTGGAAACAAAACAACCATCTGTTAAACAAGAAATTATTACACCACAATCAGAAAAAGAACTTCTTGGAAGTGAAAACTTAACTCCTATTAAGAGAGATCCATCCACCTTTAGAAAAATAGCATTTTTGACACCACCACCTCAACTAAGCAGCACACAATTAGGATCCAGCACTCGCCCTACAGAACCCACTAATTTGATTGAAACACCTTATGAATCCAGAACACAATTGAATGAATTTATAGATGATACTATTTCACAATTTTATCAAACCGATCCTGAAGTATCGCATGATTATTTTGATCAATTTACAGCACCACTTCCAAGAGATTTTATTGAAGGAATGGTGCGTGATGTGACAGGAAAATATGATCATATTTTGGGCATATTCTACGATCCTAAAGAAAAAAAGTTTTTCATTGGAGATTCAGAGATTTACTTTGATGGGTCTACTATTGGAATAAAAGGAGTGAGTTACCCTGGTACTCTCGGAATTTATGAGTTGTTATTTTTAAAAAAACCTGTTACGTATACTGAGCAAGACATAAGCTACTATGTTGATATTATAGAACGGACTAATGCTTACCGTAGGAATAATAATAGGGCTTTACCTACTCGTACATTTCCAAACGATATAAAAGACAAGTGGCTCTACATAGTAACACCTAACTTAATTGAACCCATACGTCCTAGATCTGGTTCAATACCATCAGGTGTGCTTACGCGGGGAATGTCTTCCAAACGTAGTGGAAAATTAACGTTGAAATCTTCCAAAAATGGTGGAAAAATGACGTTAATGTCCTATAATAAAAATCCTATTGAATACAAATATTTTGATGATTTTAATGAGTTGATTGATAGACTACGATTGCTAGTAGCTTCTCAACTAAATATTGCAACTTTTGTTAAATATCATTCAGTGCAAAAATGCCTCTTAACAGATTCAACCAACACTACCTAACATCTCAAACCTGTAATGTCGATGAAATTGTCTCAGAGCCACTACAATCTCAATTTTACATTTGCCAACCTGCCGATTATTGTAGTGTGTGTATAATTACTATTCGAGGACGTAAAGACTTAAATGTTAGCAAAGATTACTTTGTATTGGATGGCAAAAACATTCTATATACTATGCCTGTAACTGGAAAAGCTAAAAATGTTAAATGTTTCCCAGAACCGCTTAAAATGAAGTATAATAGTTCATCAACCATCTTAGAAGATTTGGTTGATAACAATGTTTTTACAAAAAATGATGTGTTATCATTTCCACTTGTTCAGTTTAAGTCATATAAAGAAATTTATGTTGAATTGACACTATCTTGTCCGTTAGTAAAAACGTAAATAAAAAACAATATATATTTTGAATTTTTTTATTTTTGTAAAATACAATTATTTTGATGACTCTTTATCAGCATTATCAACATCAGTTTCATATAGCACAGCCGGAAGATAATCTTTTAAGCAATCTAAATAAGTATCCAGTTCCACTTTTCTTAACAAGGATACAAACCCATGTAGACAAATTTGCTTTTCTAAAAACAAATCGCAAGTCTCATACCCTTTTTTATATTTCGCTGACAGGTGTATATAATAGTTGTCATCAAAATATCCTCTTCCATATACTAGTTCATGTTGAGAATCCCATTCAAGATTTAGAAATATCTGTTTTAAACTCTTAACACCAGTATCAATGTCTGTTATAGAAATCGTTTCTGTATACATATTGAACAACTAACGTGAATCCGAGTTTTTCTACATATATAGTACATATCCCTCCTGCTTTAGTATATAAACAGGTTACGTCAAGTAACTGCTAACATTATTTAAAAAAAATATGCCTTTAAACAAGTTTAATCAACATTATCTTACATTGTCACCTACCTGCTCATCAGATGATATTGTGTCAACACCTTTACCACAATTAAAGTCAGCTTTTTATATTTGTGATTCATTTGACTTTCATGTAAAGTGTCTAATTCGTTTAAGAGGAGAAAAGAAAACGAGTCTAAATAAAAAATATTACGTACTCGATAACGGTGGAACAGCATTTAAAAGTCCTCTAACAGCTAAAATTGAAAGTGTTGCACATTATGCAGCAGATGGAGATGTTGAAATAAGTTCAAAAACATATAAATTTCATGAGTTGGCCGGTATCACAATTAGAAAAGGTGATGTGATACAATTTAAAATAGGAAAAACGAATAATATCTGCATAGAGCTGTTGTTACAGTGTCCTGTAGAAAAAAATGTCTAAGGCTCAAGTTGTTCATGAACTTCATGCTCCAGCTCGAATTAATTATCCCCGGAGACATGTAATCGTTAAAGGATTGCATGATCTTATACAAGCAGATTTAGCTATTATGAATTCATTTACTAAAGAAAATAAAGGTTATAATTACATTTTAGTTGTTATTAACGTATTTAGTAAATACGTATGGGCTGCACCTGTTAAAACTAAAACCGGAAAAGAAATTACAAATGCAATGAAAGACATATTATCTCAAATGAAAAAAGCTCCTCAAAACTTGCAGACTGATAAGGGCACAGAGTTTTACAATAAAGATTTTCAAACATTAATGAAAAAATTTGGAATTAATCATTACAGTACTTTTTCTAACATTAAAGCAAGTATGGCTGAACGAGTAATTCGAACTTTAAAATCGTTACTTTGGAAACGATTTAGTATGCAAGGTAATTACAAATGGTTGGATATATTACCAGAAATTATATCAAAATATAATAATACAAAACACTCTACTATTAACGCTATACCTAGTAAAATAAACGATCACAATGCGAAATATATTACTGCATTTAATCATATAAAAGTTGTAGATTCTAGGAGACCAAAATTTCAGAAGGGAGATTATGTGCGTATAAGCAAGGTCCGTCATGCATTCAACAAAGGCTATACTCCTAATTGGACTACTGAAATTTTTAAAATTGTTAAAATTAATTTAACTAATCCTGTAACATACGTTTTAGAAGATGAACAACATGAAGAAATTCAATGATCATTCTATCGAGAAGAATTACAAAAAGTTAAATATCCAGATGTATATTTAATTGAAAAAGTGGTGAAACGAAAAGGAAATAAGATTCTTGTAAAATGGCTTGGATTGAAACAACAGTCTTGGATTAATAAAAGTAATGTTGTATAATTTACATATATATTTTTAAATAAAAAACTTATAAATTATTACATTATGTTTTATTCATTACAAAAATAATTTTTATACATTTTATTTCTATGACTATTACTTAAAATTGGAGAAATACATTTTTCCATTTCTTTGATGCGACGATGAAACCGATACCTATCAACTACATATTGTTCCCAATTTCCTTTTCTAGCGTCTTGATAAGAAAAATTCCAAGTGCGTAGTATATACATTTCATTATTCTTGTTAAATGTAACTTTTTTCATGTAAGTAGCTCAGGATATCTATAAATAATTTCGATTGCTATGGTGTATACTAGTGGATTTGTATCTTTTATATATTTAAGTACGTTTAAACCAGCATCTGTAATATTACTGCAGTTTTTAACTCCCAACTGCAAAATTTTAAACGAAATGATGAAATTTATATTTTTATATGCATCCAAAATGCAATTTAATATCGGTGATACTTTCCAGAGTTCCGAAATAGAGATTGTTCCTAACCAAACTGTATTTATATCCCTTGATATATTTAACATCCTCATGTTATTAATATTTTCAAACTGCAACCAAATCTTTTCAAATTTTATTTTCTTTGATTTTTGTGAATAGTGAAAATAAACGTCAATTAGTTCTTTATTCAATAAAAATTGTTTCCACTCTTCATAATTAAAAATGATGGAACCATTTGTAATTCCACATATTCTGATGCATGGTTCGAAAGATGATCCAAGTATACTTACAGCAACATATTCATTAGGATTTGCTCTATTCAAGTAAAATCTTCTCTCACCCAAGTAAATTCTTGAACTACACATGATGACTGCATTGATTTTGCAGTTTAATTTCTTTTTATGTAGGATTATAGAGGTTAGAACAGAGAACAGAGGAAGAACAGTTAAATTAATATTTATTTTCAAGATTTTACAAAATCATTAATGTTTAAAATGTCAGATTTAAACTATAGTGACCCCAAGGAAGGGTATCAAATGAATTATTAATTAAAAATCTTTTGTCATCAAAAGGACTTAAACCAATTTTTGTTTGCTCTATACTAAAAACATTATGAGCATCTGAACGAATTAAACATTGAGAAATAAATTTTTCCGAATTTTGTTGAAGACATTCTATGTAATCATTAAACGTAATTTTGTTATTAATAACACAATATTTAACTCCTTTTGATTTTTTTACAACAGTATTATCTTCACATTTATAACTATACATTTTAGATCTTAAACCAACAAAATGCGTTATAATTCTACCACTAGCTTCGTCTTTCATTAAACCTGGAACTTTTTTATTATGTAGGGGTATATTATATTGATTGTTAGGAGCATAGTCACTTGTATCAAATCTATGAATATCAGTACATATAATTTCTTTATACAAGTTGTTACATTTAATTTCAAATATAAAACTATCAGTATCTGTATACATAATTTTGCAATTATTTCCTAGCTTTGGTAATATATAATTATAGTAAAATTCATACATACATGTTTTTGAAATATCTAAAATAGACATTCCAATATATAAAGGTTTATTAAAAATTAGCTCAGTTTTTTTCATTTCAATTGCCATTAAATCAGCGTCAAATATTGTTCTGTTATGAAATTTTGGACTAGCTATTAAATTTTTTGCACCATATCGACCTTGCCATTGTCTCGTCAATTTCACAATTCTATGTTTCCGGATATTTTCCATCGTTTTGCCGTAAATACTGTTAACTTTAAGCTTAAAATGATTCTGCTCAAACTTAGTTTTAGCTTTAGTTCTAAGTTCTGTATTAAGATCAATATAAGGTTTAAGCCATGCAGATTGTTTAAAGTGTAAAACTCTATGAATTTTTGTAATGTTCAATCCGTGCGCTATTGCTTGTTTTAAAGCGCGGTAGTGAATAATATAATTTTTTTTATTTGATAGTGTTGTCATTAATTTTGGTAACTTTGAACCCGGAGGTATTTGATGTTCTGAACAGAATGGAAAATCTTTATGTAAATCATGTAGTGTTTGCGGATATTCTATATCCACTTCAAGTATATATCCAAAAAATGCATCATCAGGTATATCAGTTACATCAATATTTGTATTAACCCACTTGAAATTACTTATTGGAAGTGGTTGAGACATTGCCCAACCATATAAATTATTGACATCAACATAAAAAAGATATTTATTTGGTTTGGTTGGGTCATAGTTTGTCATATATTTATTATTAGCCTCCGAATATCTTGAACAACATTGACTAATACCACCACGAATTCCTTTTTCGATAAATAATATCATATATACATCACCTAGTAGCTCTAATTCACATTTTGTGTACAAAAGCATACAGTCAAAGGAATATCCGGGAATGGTATAGTACCATGCTGGATCTAAGCCACTAGCCCTATGACCTATATCTCTAAAATTTTCAAACACATCTGCTAATAAAAATATATCTGTTTTTAAATATAAATCTGAATATTCTCCCAAATTTTGTATATTGAATTGTTTCCAAACATTAAGTGCATGTTCATATTTGTCATTAGATAAAGCTTCATCATTTAGTTTATTATAAAAATGTTCTGGTGATGGTAATTGCGTTTCATTGAGTTTTTCCCATTTATCAATGTAATCGTAACAAAATACACCTTTTCGTGTAAGTAACTGAAATTTAGAGTCAGGTAGGTGTTTAAATTCATACTTTAAATTCTTTAACTCTTTAATATCTACTGTAGATACTAATTCATCAAGGGATGCACCTAAAAATCTAAGTGAATCGATAAAACGAAATTTAATATCAATTGGTAAATGTTGAGTAAAGGAAATATATTTTTCTTTGTTTATGGGTAATAATGTAATTTTGCCTCTTTTTGCAAGATCTTTTATTATGAAGTGCGAATCGTATCCCGACAAATTATGAAAACAGACTGGTACTACAAATAGTTTTTTAAAATTCAAATTACAAATTTCATGTGCAAAACCTCTAAAATCACCAGTAAAATGATTATGATCTCTTACAATGATATCTGTACATTTAAAATTATTTTCACAAATATGACATTTTTGAGCATATATTGTATTAGGTTTTATTTTCATAGGAACTATATTTTTTATTTTTGATTGAATTATTTGAGCAACGTTTGACATTTCATTTGCAAACCAATCCATGCAATCAACTCCACGATAACTTTTAAAAAATGAGATATTATTATCATATTCACATTTTACAAAATATCCACAACTAAATGCAGTATGTTTTTGACACTTTTTACTTTCTACAGATATGTCAAGAGGTTCAAGTATTGATTCAAAATCAGCATATATAATAAATGGTGTTCGTTGTTTATAAATAAAATTTTTAAATTTAATTATTTTATTTTCGGGAATTACAATTTTGTAGTCATTCATTTTTTCACATAAAATTAAATGTTTGTTAAGCCGTTCTTGATTAGTAAAATAATTTAAACATCTATCACATATAATTTTTTTATGACCATCTTTACTTAGTTGACTATTTAATAATTTAGATAAATTTTTAATCCAACAATAATGATAAGTAATACTAACTTGTTCATTGTCAAGTGGATCAGGCGCATCATAATCATTTAACTTTTGAAAATATAAATTTTGAATCATTAGCAAATTAACGTGTTGCTGTAATTTACTTTTAGATAGACGTAACGGGGTTATATTAAATTTTTTTCCAATTAGTTCCAAACCATAAACATTTATTGAAATATTATTTAATTTTTCAAAAACTGCTATTTTATTAAATTTAATTGGAATTTCAAGTCCTTCCAAATTTAAAACTTGACTATAATGTGGGTACGAAGTAATTCGATTGACGGATTGATTCGCTGGATGTAATGCACTTACTATACTCCAGTAAAAACAAGCTTCATCAAAATTTCTAACGTTTACACAAGCTTTTTTATTAATAATTTGTTGAGGTAATTGAATATAGCTCGAACCATTTCCAATTTCATATTTATTAATGTTAATCTCTAAAGAAATTACTTTACTTAATGCCCAACCTGAATCACGTTCTTGAAACTCTGATAATTTGTTTAAAATAAAATCAACTATATGTTCATAAAACCATTCATTTAAATTAGTAGATTTATCAATGGTTGCATATGGTGTGTGAAAATATTTAAAATCTATCGTTTCTTCATCATCTACTGTTTTTTTTATAAACTTGCCACAAAACGTACTGTTAACCTTAATTATGTTAAATCTAGATAAAATTAACAAAATTTTAGTTTTAAATAAAGACATAGCATCATTTAAAAACTTTAAAACATCTTTATGTTTTAAATTTACTATTACACCACTTTGAACCCTTCCATGATAAACTGTGGCTAAATCTTCCCATTTAATTGTATAATTATTATCTTTTAATTCTTTAAGCTTATTATAAACAACTGTTAAATGACTTAATTTTGTTTGCCACATGCGAATATTTCCGATTTCAAATTTTTTTGTTTTTAATGCTTTAAAACATAAACTAATTGCAATATCAACATGTTTAAGCCATGATTCAATTTCCTCAACAGTAAAATCATAATTTTTTTCATAAAACTTTTCAACTAGTTTGTTTACATCATTAGCAAGCCTTTCTGACATTTTAAACTAACACTCACCTTAAGATTTTATAAATTTAAATAAAGCTGCCGGATTGCCTTTGCCTGTGTCCTTTTCTCCAATGAATACTAGCGAATATCTTCCATTTCCCAATTCCAAAATATGATTTTTAAGCACCTCGGTAGATCTAGGTGGTAAAAACACAACCTTATCATCCAGTTCCAAAACAACAGAATCTCCGAATTTCGATGCAGTCACCTTGGCTTCAGAAATTTTGTATGGAACATTTACTTGAAGTTTATTTATCGGATTGTGGATTGTTTGAAATATAATATTCATTTTTGTTATTCATAAAAAAAGAAGGTAAACTTACCTTCGGTATCTTGTTTTTTAATTAAACTCCATTAACACTATTTCATCTGCATACCGAAACTGGTAGATTAACTCAAAAATCAACTGCTTTACTATTTAACCCTTTATAGGTCTGTGGTCGATATTTCGACCACTGCTCTTATTAATACTTATGAGCTAGTAATTGACATGAAAAGTTACCGAAGTGCAAATTCAGTGTTTGTAAATGAATTGTACCCAAAATGAACACCACAGAACAAAATACGGCAACGTGGCAGCAATGTGGTCGATTCGCCAACCACAACCCATCATACTCTGTAAGTTACCGTTGAACGTGATCACAGGTTTTTGCCGTTTGTAAAAGTTAGAAAAATAATTTACAAAAGATTTATACATCAAACTCAAGGTAACACATCACAGTATTATGGTCTTTTATTATCTATTCAGATTTTATTGGCGCTAAGATGATATATCTTGATTTACTAAACATAACCTCAAAGTCACATGCTGATTTTACAATTGTTCTATTGAAATGTATTTTCACTCTTGTTTATTTTAAATCTATACAATTATATTCTTTTTTTACGTAAATCTGACTTACTTGAATAATATTTCCAAGAATTAAATTGCTGTGCGGTAGATCAAGTAATTAAATTTTTCAAGTATTTGTATACAACAATGTACGTATCTTTTGCAGTAAAATGGAACACCGCAATATACTTGAAAATTTACAAAATATGACTCAGGATGATTTATTTGATTACATAGATGGTATTCCATATCAACAAGCCATAAATTCAGATTTTGAGGGTGATTCTGATGCAGAAGATAATCTTCCTATTTCCAACCGAACGTCGGTTGCATCCAACGCGACTATTCATTGTCTAATGATGACAAGGTTGAATTTCTTGATGTTGATTCAGATGACTCAATGGATGATATAGCTTTCCACCCTCAGGTAAGAACAAATCGCATTTTTGACGACGTCGATACTTCCTCAGGCGAAGACGAAATAGAAGAGAACCAAGAGAACACAGTAAAGTGCGATGATACATATAAATGGAGAAAGAACGCTTCTGATGCACAAAAATATTCGAATGCGCCGTTTACCAGACCATTTGGCCCAGCAAAACCGGTCAATATAAATTCACCATTCGACGTGTTTTTAATAAAATTTTAATTTTAATTTAATTTAATTTTTAATTAAAATTTTAGTTTTAAATAAAGACATAGCATCATTTAAAAACTTTAAAACATCTTTATGTTTTAAATTTACTATTACACCACTTTGAACCCTTCCATGATAAACTGTGGCTAAATCTTCCCATTTAATTGTATAATTATTATCTTTTAATTCTTTAAGCTTATTATAAACAACTGTTAAATGACTTAATTTTGTTTGCCACATGCGAATATTTCCGATTTCAAATTTTTTTGTTTTTAATGCTTTAAAACATAAACTAATTGCAATATCAACATGTTTAAGCCATGATTCAATTTCCTCAACAGTAAAATCATAATTTTTTTCATAAAACTTTTTAACTAGTTTGTTTACATCATTAGCAAGCCTTTCTGATATTTTAAACTAACACTCACCTTAAGATTTTATAAATTTAAATAAAGCTGCCGGATTGCCTTTGCCTGTGTCCTTTTCTCCAATGAATACTAGCGAATATCTTCCATTTCCCAATTCCAAAATATGATTTTTAAGCACCTCGGTAGATCTAGGTGGTAAAAACACAACCTTATCATCCAGTTCCAAAACAACAGAATCTCCGAATTTCGATGCAGTCACCTTGGCTTCAGAAATTTTGTATGGAACATTTACTTGAAGTTTATTTAACTTTATAATAGGTTTTCGTTGTCCTTCTAAAAGAAGAAACTCATTTAGTGCTTCTAAATCCATTTTTTTCTGAAAACGTATCACAAATTACTAAACTGTTAACACTTAAAACACTTAACTTACCGTTAAATAACACACCGAACTGTTAACTAACACACCGAGTTCAATCTGAATATCACTGACTGAGATACTTAACGTAACGTAATGCTTTCAGTGAAAACTTTCAACTTACTCTAAAACGCTGTTTGCTTCAGCCTTTTATAGCAAATCTCACAACACATTTCAAGAATATCCGGTGTTAACCTTGGTATTGACCCTGACATCGACATAGACGTCAACCTTTACCTTTAAATTTTAAACTTTGACATTTACCTCAACCTTTAACATTTGACATTGACCTTGACCTCGACCTTGACATTGGACTTGACCTTGGCATTGACCTTGATCTTGACCTTAACCTTGACGTTGACCTTAACCTTGACCTTGACATTGGACTTGACCTTGGCATTGACTTTGACCTTAGCCCTGACGTTGACCTTAACCTTGACCTTGATCTTAACCTTGACCTCGACCTTGGCCTTGACCTTTGAACCCCCACCATTTAACATTTTTACTATTTCCCACTATAGTCTATTAGCTTATACAATGTACCAATTAATAAATTAGATTTATTTATTTTGATTTTTTAATGTAAATCACCCTATATTAATTAAGATAATACCTTATAAATAACTCCTGTCGCATTATCTTTTTTATTTTACACTAAGATCTATTCAGTCTATTTGCCTTTTGTATAAGTTTTTCTTTTTGATTACACACATTCCTCAAGATAATAACTTTTGGATAACTCTTGTCACCTTGTATATTTTAAGAATTATTATTTGAATAGGGAAATTGCTAAATAGTCTTCATCTTTTTTATTAGCCTTGATTTGAATCACCCTATATTTTTTCAGTTACTAATTAATAGTACATTAATCACTAAGCAAGATTTCATTTCTTTTTTGATTTTTCAGTGTGAATCACCTTATATTTATCAAGATATAACTTATAGATAACTACTGTCGCCTTGTATATTTTAAAAGTTATAATTTGTGGTATTAAATGCTTTAAATTTAAAAAAATAGATTTTTCATCTTTTTACACATCTTCAATTTAAATCACCCTGTATTTCCATAAATTATATACATTTACACTAAGATCTGTTCAGTCTATTTGCCTTTTGTATAAATTTTATTATAATTTTATCTCTTTGATTACATATATTCCTCAAGATAGTAACTTTTGGATAACTCTTGTCACCTTGTATATTTTAAAAATTATTAGTTGGATATGTAAATTGCTAAAAAATCTTCTTCTATTTTATTAAAATTAATTTGAATTACCCTATACTTCTTCGATTAATAATTAACAGTACATTAATTACTAAGCTAGATTTCATTCTTTTTTGATTTTTCAATGTGAATCACCCTATATTAATCAAGATATAACTTATAGATAACTTCTGATGCCTTGTATATTTTAAAAATTATAATTTGTGGTACTAAATGCTTTAAATTTACAAAATATAGATTTTTCATTCTTTTACGCATCTTTGATTTGAATCGCCCTGTATTTCCATAAATTATATAAATTAACACTAAGATCTGTTCAGTCCATTTGTCTGTTGTATAATTTTTTTTATCTCTTTGATTACACATATTTTTCAAGATAATAACTTTTGGATAACTCTTGTTACCTTGTATATTTTAAAAACTATTATTTGGATAAGTAAATTGCTAAATAATCTTCTTCTTTTTTATTAGACTTGATTTAAATTATCCTATATTTCTATACATTAACTACAATAAGTACATTAATTACTAAGCTAGATTTTATTCTTTTGATTTTTCAATGTGAATCACCCTATATTAATCAAGATATAACTTATAAATAACTCTTGTCGCCTTGTATATTTTAAAAATTAATATTTGCGGTATTAAATTCTTTAAATTTAAAAACATAGTTTGTATCTTTTTACACATTTTCGATTTGAATCACCCTATATTTCTATAATTTAATCTTCTTAGTATGGTTTGCCTTGAATGCTTAAGATATCCGCATTTTAATATGTTAGTAAAAGATGCGGTCGTTGATCGAATCGTTTGCTGAATGAAGATTGCGGAATGCGGCCATCGATGGGGTCATTAAACAGAAACTAAAAAATTCAAATTAGTATAAGACATATATACTGTTAGGTGTCTATGAAAAGCTAATTTTTTTCTCAGTTTAAATTTATTTGTAGTTTTTAGAACGTCGAGCTACACATTGAACAATAATGCTTTAAAATAAATAGTTATTTGCATTTATCTCGAGCTGAGTCTAACGCATCTTTTCTCTATTATGTTTTCCTAATAATAAAAGAGAAGTATCTTCTTTAAAATATTGCCAAAAATATGTATAGATCCACTGTAAGGTTAATAATGGTTTTCGATAAAACATTCACATTCTTTTAACAAATAAAAATTTATTTGATTTGTCATTTACCTATCGTATTTTTTTAACTGCATTGAGTGCATTTAACTTTGATTTCAATGTTCTAAATAAATTTGTACCCAACTAATGGTAAATAAGGTATTCACCTATAGTATTTTTCTGAATTTGCATGGAGTTCATTTAACTTGAAGTCAACGTTTTGAAGTTGTAATTTTTATTTTGTTATGTAAGTTTGCTGCACTTTGCAGTTAAGATTCCTCTGAACCTAAGTTTGTTGCCCTTTGCTGTTGATAATTTTTCTTCAAGCCAAAGGTTATTTCTCTTTTGCAGTCAATGTTGATTCAACTTAATTTTTATTCTTTGAGTTTCTAGACCTAGGTACTTGTTCCTTATAGTACATTCTATTTTTAGATTGAGCAGAACTTGTTTTCAATTTTTCTTTTTGAAAACTAGTTTGTGGCTAGGTGTATATATGGGAGATATGCCTTTTGTACTATCAGTCTATGAAGAAAACTGAATAGAAAACTAAATAGAAAAATGCCTAAAAACATTAAAATTTTAGAAAATATTCAAGTTAAGAAAACAAAGTTAGAAAAACAGCCTGTGCCTATGTCGGAATTGAAACAATTACTGTTGTCAGAGCAGCCAAAAAAAACTGTAAGTACTTTTCTATTTTAAATTTATTTTTTTAACCAATTCTCTTTTTAGTAAATTGTTTGAAAACATTCTCTTTTTTAGATGCTATTTTTTAACTAATTATCTCTCATTCAAATCCGTTATAAATTGTTTTAAAACATTATGTATCGTATTTTTGGTTTTTTGCCTGCTATTTTTTTTAACTAATAATCTCGCTTCAGAGAAGTTTAAGTTTAAAACATTCTGTATTATCATTAAATTTTTAATAAATTATTCTGATATACTTCTTTGTTTTAGATCGACTTAACAATGACAAGTGATGTCATTGAAGAATTATACAACACATTTGAGGAGATGCAGCCTCGAGCATCAACTTCATCCACTAATCAAACAACAACACTAACTAATCCGATAATCAAGGATTTTGGATCTAATATGATAAAAAAATATAATGACCTATACACAAACCTTCAGTCGTGGTCAATTTTATCGGAAAAGTTAGAAACCTTGGAAAAGCAGAGGGATGAGGTTGATGTGGCAGAAAAAAATATGATAAAAGAATTAGAGGCTCTTAAGGAAAAAAGAAAAAAAATTGATCAAACAATTTCTAATGTAAAAATGGACATGGTACCGATATATAATAAGTATAAGTAATAGTATATTTAGTGTATATATTAAATGTTAATTTTATTCTGTAACGTTTATAATAATAATAATAATAATAATAATAATAATAAGCTTAATAATATGGTATAGTTTTTAATTTTATAAAATAAATTTATCTCTTTACGTCTTACTTTTATTTTATTAATTAAGTAGTAATTAGGTAAACAAGTTTCAATGATTAAAATCTTATTAATTGAATTAATCTCAAACAAAGTGCATTTATGTTTTAAAGAAATAATTTGTGATTCTAATACTGATAGTTAATGAGTGCCGAAGCGTAACACAGCTATGATAATTATATTACCATACCTGCTTTACGCATATTTGCCTTGCAGAGACGGCGTTTATTTTAAAAAGTATTTATTTGATAAGATTTTGTTCTTTAGTACTTGAGGTAAGCACAAATTAATCTCAGATTATACAAGGTGTAATAGTATTACAAACAGAATAACTAATACTAAATTTGAAAAGGTGTTATTAGAACTATTAGAAAGTATCTGAATACACATTAATTATTCTCAAGTTATATAAGGTGGGATACACATTCATTATTCTCAGGTTATACAAGGTGGGATAGACCGTTTAAAAACTAATATTAAAGTTTAAAAAATTTACAATTTATTTGAGGTACTCATAGATTGTTCTTACATTATACAATTATTACAAAAACAACATATCCTGTTGATTTTAATATTACGTATTACTCATAATAATTAAGGTGTAGGTGGTACATTACCCACAAAAGCAGTTCAAGATTTTGAAGTTTAAACTCGTCTGCCATGTTTTGTACATTTTAATCGTCCCGAGTGGAGAACAGAGCTTGAAGGTACAGCACCGGCGCAATCCAGTTGTCATTTATGTAAGTCTGCGCTTGAAAATTTAAGAGATATGTATAACAGTGTAATAAATAGTTAAGAAGGAATTATTTTTTTAAAAAGAGTTTTATTATACTAATAACCTATCCTAACCTTGACTGTCACTGTGACCTTGAACTTGACCTTTGGGTGATTTTGAACTTGACCTTGAACTTGACCTTTTGCGTGACCTCTACCTTCACGTGACCTTGGATTTGACCTTTGAGTAACCTTAACCTCCACGTGACTTTGAACGTAACCTTCGCGTGACCTTGAACTTGACCTTTTGCGTGACCTTTACCTTTACGTGACCTTGGATTTGACCTTTGAGTAACCTTAACCTCCACGTGACTTTGAACGTAACCTTCGCGTGACCTTGAACTTGACCTTTTGCGTGACCTTTACCTTTACGTGACCTTGGATTTGACCTTTGAGTAACCTTAACCTCCACGCAACCTTCGCGTGATCTTGAACTTGATTGACCTTGAATAAAACCGGTTTCCCCCACCACATTTTGCACCAGGAATGGTATAGAGTATCTACTTACCTGCTTTTTTTTTTAGGTATTTTTTAGTACTTTCAGATGCACATGCAGTACAGTGTACTTTCAGTGTGCAGTGAAAGTGGTCATATTGTGCGACAATAAAATTGCTACGTTTATTGTTGCCCCGGGGAGCGACCTAACCTTTGAACAAATTCGCGAAGAAATCTCTAACATTAGTTCATTAGCAATCGGAAGACCAACCAAAATATCCAGACCAAACGAACGTCCTTCAATGATAGACTTAACATTAGTATCTCCTCATTTAACAGGCTTTACTACCTGGAATCCTCTAAATGGCTCACTAGGTACAATCCACATCCCTATCCAAATCACCATAGATTTGAAATATTCCCCAAGAACAATCCATACCTCCACAAAATGGAAAGTCTTCAGCGAACTGGTCTATATTTGAAAATTACTTAGAAAAATGCCTTCTAGACACTCATTCTATAGATGTTACATCTTTGGAAATGTTTAATAACTTAATAAAAACAATTTGTGTATGGAAATATGTTAATAAAATGGCTAACAAAAATTATCATTCAAAGACACAACCAATTTCAACAGAGCTAATAGAAGAGTTACTTGACAAGTTCGCTCCACCATACGTTCAAGACCAATTAAAACACGTAACAATATGCAATTCTAGTAAATTTAAAGTACTAGAAAATCCAATAAACATCCAAGAACTGGATGCAGCTATTAAAATATCAAAATCTACTGCGCTAGGGAAAGATTATATCACTTATTCCATAATTAACCACCTTCCCGATAAGGCAAAAAATCGTTTATTAAAAATATTTAATGATTGGCTTTTGAAAGGAAATTATATTGACAAAATGAAAGAAACAATTATATGTCTTTTTATCAAACCCAACAAAGACAAAACTCTCTCATCGTCTTATTGACCAATTTCTCTATTGTCTTGTATAACAAAAACTTTCGAAAGAATTATCAAAAATCGTCTTAACTGGACAGTCGAACACTATAATCTTTTGCCAAGCACTCAATATGGATTTCGATCTGGTCTAAGAACACTAGTTGCAATAAGTTACTTAACAACAGATATCCAACTAAATTTTTCTAAAAATAAATATTTAGCATGTTTCTTTCTAGACCTTAAAGGCGCTTACGACTGTGTTAATTTAACAGTAATGCATTCAAAGTTATGCAAACTGGTGTTGTCCACAAATTTATCCGCTAAAATAGTTAATCTTTTTAGCAACCGAACTTTATATATCAGAGACCATAGTAATCAGTTATATGGTCCACGAATAACTCATACAGGATTACCACAGGGGTATGTATTAAGCCCAATTCTCTTCAACATATTTTCGGCAAGTATACATTTTTGTTGATTCCATAAAATGTATACAGTAAGCCGATAATATATGTATTTACTCCGTCCGTGATTCATATGACGATTGTGTGGAGGTCCTGGAACACATCACGAAACTAGTAGATAATTGGACTAAATACCACGAACTTACTATATCAAAAGAAAAATCTGCCATTATGATAATTACAAGACATAGGTTACGTACGCCTGATAGTCTACACCTGTCAGGATATGATATACCCGTTGTCACTGAGTATAAATATCTTGGTATAATCCTAGACCCCAAATTACTATGGTCTAAACATGTCCAAAGATGTGAGAAAGGCATCAATCTCCTTAAATGTGTCACTTGCAGGAAATGGGGTGCTGATCCCAAAGTTGCATTGATGTTTTACAGGACCCACGTGCGATCAATTTTGGATTACGGATGTGTGTTATACTGATCAGCAAGCAAAACACATTTACTAAAAATAGATCGTATTCAGTTTAAAAGTTTGAGATTAACTTTGGGTGCTATGAAATCAACACCATGCCCCCTGTTACTTGCTGAAAGTAATGAAATGCCATTAAAAAATCGTAGAAATTTATTAGCAACAAAATATGTATTAAAATTAAGGGCTAGAACAAGTGGCCTACTAAGTATGCTGTATGAATTATCCATACAAAATCTAGTAAACAATTATTGGAGAATAAAAAATTCACCACAATTAGCAGATGCCTTTCTGGAAACCAATGATTTACCGGTTACAATTTCAACAAATTATATTAAACCATCTTATAAATTATAATTTAATACAATCTTCAAAAAATTAAATATTATATTTCCGTAATCAGATTCACATCAAATAAATAACAAGCTATTGAACTCCATATTGAGTGAATATACTAATAAAACTATAATTTACACAGATGGCTCTAAACTGAACTATTCATTTTATGATATTTATTTTAAATCCTTATTTTGTCGGTAAACATCAAGTGTATCAAAGTGAAAATTTTGATAAATATATTTCAAAATGACAAATCGAGCTTTTTGCAGTTCTAACGGATGCAAAAACTCAAAAGCAAAAAATAAAAATTTAAGTTTTCATCGTTTTCCTAAAGATGAAAGGTAAATTATAGTATTTTACTATACATATTTGATATGTATAGTAGACCGACTAAAGATCAAAATTCCCTACGTAAGCCATTATCCCATTTTAATATCCAAGTTGAAAACTATTTAAAGAATCATTTAAATTGGATTAAATCATGGAAATGTAAAGATATTGAAACTAACCCACCCTGTTTTAATGGTTTTTATCTAACAATTAATAGTAGTGTTTTAATGCAGTGAGACGAAATGAAAAAAGAGGGTAATAAATATTTATTAACTTCAGGGCTTAACCAAGATCCCTTAGAAAATTTATTCGGAACGCTTAGAAATAGATCTGGTTATAATTCAAATCCAACTGCGATGCAATTAAGGCAAACTTTACAATATACAATGTATGCTAATTTAACATCTGTTTCTAAATTAACTAACTGCAAAGCTGACGAAACTATAACGCTACTAGCAATTCAGAATTTAATTGATTTACAAAAATCCGTAGATGAATTAAATGAAGATATTGAAGAAAAAAATGATGGACAAATAAGATTTAACAATAAACGTATTGATTCTGTAACTGATTTAGAGGTTTGCGCTTTTATGGATACAGGGGATGAAATTTCAGAAAAACATGATGCAAATATTAAAAATACTATTTATTCTAATGATCCTTTAAACAAATGCTCACGGTTTATAGATGTACAAGATTGTAATAGCGATTCTGATGATTCGATAATACCTTATAAGGAAGTTGATGAGTTTGTCGAAGATGAATTAGGTAGTACATCTAGGTTGAATGAAGTTTTTGATTGTAAATCATTCGATACAAATCTGACCATCAACGAGGAACTTTCAGAAACAAGTTTAAAATGTTTATCAATATTTGAAAGAGTATCAAATAATGCATCTTCGACTACCTCAACTTCTCTTTTTCTCAATTCAGTTAAGTACCTTGCCGGATATTTTGCATACAAATGTCTAAAAAAAAAACTAATTGTGAAAAGTGTGAAAATTATTTTGTTCATAAAAATGTTAATTTTGTTTCAATGACAGATCTTTTATTATTTTTTAAAGCTTATAAAGTTTCTCAAAATAGTAACGAACTTGGTAATCTTTGCGTACCTACAGATGAATTTACAGAAGTAATACGTATTTCACTTGATATTTTTGATGTTGAGTTTAAAAATGTTTGTTATTTGGAAAATGTCAGTAAGTTGATTTTAAATAATGCTATAAAAAAAAATAAACGAAATCAATCCATCATTTTTAAGCATTGATGACTCTTGTAAATCACATAAATATAGCTAAATTAAATATTACAAATTATTTTGTAAATTGATATATTTGTCAATTATTTTGTAAACTGATATATTTGGAAATGAAGCCAGAAATCTCAAAACAGGAATTGCTAGACAGATGGTTAACAGATTACAATTTCTTAAATATTTTTGAAAAAAATGTACCTGCTTTTTGTTAGGTATTTTTTAGTACTTTCAGATGCACATGCAGTACAGTGTACTTTCAGTGTGCAGTGAAAGTGGTCATATTGTGCGACAATAAAATATTTTTTATCATGGCTACGTTTATTGTTGCCCGGGGAGCGAACTAACCTTTGAACAAATTCGCGAAGAAATCTCAAACATTAGTTCATTAGCAATCGGAAGACCAACCAAAATATCCAGACCAAACGAACGTCCTTCAATGATAGACTTAACATTAGTATCTCCTCATTTAACAGGCTTTACTACCTGGAATCCTCTAAATGACTCACTAGGTACAATCCACATCCCTATCCAAATCACCATAGATTTGAAATATTCCTCAAGAACAATCCATACCTCCACAAAATGGAAAGAGTCTTCAGCGAACTGGTCTATATTTGAAAATTACTTAGAAAAATGACTTCTAGACACTCATTCTATAGATGTTACATCTTTGGAAATGTTTAATAACTTAATAAAAACAATTAGCGAAGCTGCAGACTCTGATTACTCAAAAATCATTTCAACCAAAATCCGGTCTTCCCCTATGGTGGGATTTAAACACATCCAAGCCAAATGCAAAGTTGCTTTTATGAAGAAACAAAAAACATCTTGGATCAACTTTGTAAATACTATCAATAAAAATACGCCGCTCAACAAAATATGGAAATTTGTTAATAAAATGGTTAACCAAAAATTATCATTCAAAGACACAACCAATTTCA
This sequence comes from Diabrotica undecimpunctata, assembly GCF_040954645.1. Lineage (NCBI taxonomy): Eukaryota > Metazoa > Arthropoda > Insecta > Coleoptera > Chrysomelidae > Diabrotica > Diabrotica undecimpunctata. The sequence goes on along the minus strand of NW_027311922.1, from coordinate 387,742 downwards.
ACCGAGCTAATAGAAGAGTTACTTGACAAGTTCGCTCCACCATACGTTCAAGACCAATTAAAACACGTAACAATATGCAATTCCAGTAAATTTAAATTACTAGAAAATCCAATAAACATCCAAGAACTGGATGCAGCTATTAACATATCAAAATCTACTGCGCTAGGGAAAGATTATATCACTTATTCCATAACTAACCACCTTCCCGATAAGGCAAAAAATCGTTTATTAAAAATATTTAATGATTGGCTTTTGAAAGGAAATTATATTGACAAAATGAAAGAAACAATTATATGTCTTTTTATCAAACCCAACAAAGGCAAAACTCTCTCATCGTCTTATCGACCCATTTCTCTATTGTCTTGTATAACAAAAACTTTCGAAAGAATTATCAAAAATCGTCTTAACTGGACAGTCGAACACTATAATCTTTTGCCAAGCACTCAATATGGATTTCGATCTGGTCTACGAACACTAGATGCAATAAATTACTTAACAACAGATATCCAACTAAATTTTTCTAAAAATAAATATTTAGCATGTTTCTTTCTAGACCTTAAAGGCGCTTACGACTGTGTTAATTTAACAGTAATGCATTCAAAGTTATGCAAACTGGTGTTGTCCACAAATTTATCCGCTAAAATAGTTAATCTTTTTAGCAACCGAACTTTATATATCAGAGACCATAGTAATCAGTTATATGGTCCACGAATAACTCATACAGGATTACCACAGGGGTATGTATTAAGCCCAATTCTCTTCAACATATTTTCGGCAAGTATACACAACATTTTTGTTGATTCCATAAAATGTATACAGTACGCCGATAATATATGTATTTACTCCGTCCGTGATTCATATGACGATTGTGTGGAGGTCCTGGAACACATCACGAAACTAGTAGATAGTTGGACTAAATACCACGAACTTACTATATCCAAAGAAAAATCTGCCATTATGATAATTACAAGACATAGGTTACGTACGCCTGATAGTCTACACCTGTCAGGATATGATATACCCGTTGTCACTGAGTATAAATATCTTGGTATAATGATATCCACGTGCGATCAATTTTGGATTACGGATGTGTGTTATACGGATCAGCAAGCAAAACACATTTACTGAAAATAGATCGTATTCAGTTTAAAAGTTTGAGATTAACTTTGGGTGCTATGAAATCAGCACCATGCCCCCTGTTACTTGCTGAAAGTAATGAAATGCCATTAAAAAATCGTAGAAATTTATTAGCAACAAAATATGTATTAAAATTAAGGGCTAGAACAAGTGGCCTACTAAGTATGCTGTATGAATTATCCATACAAAATCTAGTAAACAATTATTGGAGAATAAAAAATTCACCACCATTAGCAGATGCTTTTCTGGAAACCAATGATTTACGGGTTACACTTTCAACATATTTTATTAAACCATCTTATTAATTAGAATTTAATACAATCTTCAAAAAATTAAATATATTTCCGAAATATTCAGATTCACATCAAATAAATAATAAGCTGTTGAACTCCATATTGAGTGAATATACTAATAAAACTATAATTTACACAGATGGCTCTAAACTGAACTATTCATTTTATGATATTTATTTTAAATCCTTATTTTGTCGGTAAACATCAAGTGTATCAAAGTGAAAATTTTGATAAATATATTTCAAAATTACAAATCGAGCTTTTTGCAGTTCTAATGGATGCAAAAACTCAAAAGCAAAAAATAAAAATTTAAGTTTTCATCGTTTTCCTAAAGATGAAAGATAAATTATAGTATTTTACTATACATATTTGATATGTATAGTACACCGACTAAAGATCAAAATTCCCTACGTAAGCCATTATCTCATTTTAATATCCAAGTTGAAAACTATTTAAAGAATCATTTAAATTGGATTAAATCATGGAAATGTAAAGATATTGAAACTAACCCACCCTCTTTTAATGGTTTTTATCTAACAATTAATAGTAGTGTTTTAATGCAGTGAGACGAAATGAAAAAAGAGGGTAATGAATATTTATTAACTTCACGGCTTAACCAAGATCCGTTAAAAAATTTATTCGGAACGCTTAGAAATAGATCTGGTTATAATTCAAATCCAACTGCGAGGCAATTAAGGAAAACTTTACAATATACAATGTATGCTAATTTAACATCTGTTTCTAAATTAACTAATTGCAAAGCTGACGAAACTATAACGCTACTAGCAATTCAGAATTTAATTGATTTACAAAAATTCGTCGATGAATTAAATGAAGATATTGAAGAAAAAAATGATGGACAAACAAGCTTTAATAATAAACGTATTGATTCTGTAACTGATTTAGATTTTTGCGCTTTTATGGATACAGGGGATGAAATTTCAGAAAAACATGATGCAAATATTAAAAATACTATTTATTCTAATGATCCTTTAAACAAATGCTCACGGTTTTCAGATGTACAAGATTGTAATAGCGATTCTGATGATTCGATAATATCTTATAAGGAAGTTGATGAGTTTGTCGAAGATGAATTAGGTAGTACATCTAGGTTGAATGAAGTTTTTGATTGTAAATCATTCGATACAAATCTGACCATCAACGAGGAACTTTCAGAAACAAGTTTAAAATGTTTATCAATATTTGAAAGAGTATCAAAAAATGCATCTTCGACTGCCTCAACTTCTCTTTATCTCAATTCAGTTAAGTACCTTGCCGGATATTTTGCATACAAATGTCTAAAATGTGAAAATTATTTTGTTCATAAAAATGTTAATTTTGTTTCAATGCCATTTGCCATTTTTTTCTTTATTAGTTGTTCCAATGTGTAAGTATGCTCTAGGCATGATTTTACTGTGAACCATGCTTGGTCTTCTCCAATTTTTCCTCTTATTTCAGTTTCTAACTTTTCCTTAATAATTTTTCCGTAAAGTCTACGGTTATGTGTACTACTATACTACTGTTATATGTATATGAAAAAGAAACGATTATTTATTTGGCTATTTGGCTATTTTTTATTTTTTGCACTATGTCAAATAAAAAATTAAGAGGGGGTCCATTATAGTTGAAAACCCTGTACATATTAATCTTGCAAACTATTTCTTTATTTATATAATTATACTATATTATATAATTTATTTTATTATAAAGAGTTCAATACCGAACCGAAAATATATTTCTATTAATTTTTATCTGTTTAATCTAGGCCATTTTTGAGCGAAAAAGGAAACATGATGATGATGATTACTTTGGAAAGGATTTCTTTCTTCTTTTCTTTCTTCTTAGCCTTCTGTCGTCCATGTTTGGACATAGGCCTCTCCCAACTCCTTCCATCGGTCTCTATCCTGAGCAACATATTTCCAATTTGTTCCGGCTATTCTTTTAATATCATCAATCCATCTCATCTGTGGTCTTCCTCTTGGTCGTTTACTTTCGTAAGGTCTCCAATGTTGTATTGTATTATTCCAACGTCGGTCTTTTTGTCTAGCAGTGTGGCCCGCGAAGCTCCATTTAAGTTTGGCAATTTTTGTTGCTATTTCCTCGACTTTTGTTTTAGATCTTACCCAGTCGTTCCTCTTTTTATCTGACAGTCGTATACCTAACATTGCTCTTTCCATTGTTCTTTTTATTGTGGCTAGTTTATTCATGTTTGCCTTGGTTAGGGTCCAGGTTTGACATCCATATGTCATGATAGGAAGGATGCATTGGTTGAACACTTTGCTCCTCAAGTATTGGGGTATTTTGCGGTTCTTAAGTATCCAACTAAGTTTTCCAAATCCTGCCCATGCTAGTCTTGCTCTTCTAGTAATTTCCGCACTTTGGTTCTCTTTGTCAAGTCTCAGGATTTGGCCTAGGTAGATATATTCCTGAATTTGTTCTATCTCACTGCCATTTATAGTTATACGTCTGGGGTCATCTGTGTTTGTCATTATTTTTGTTTTTTCATATTCATTTTTAGGCCGACGTATTGGGAGCTGGCTGCTAGTTCCCCCATCATAATTTGCAGTTCCTCGAATGTTCTCGCTATAATCACTATGTCGTCAGCGAATCTGAGGTGGTTTAACTTGTTGCCATTAACGTTAATGCCATAGGTTGACCAATTTGTAGTTTTGAAGACGTCTTCTAGGGCTAGGTTGAAAAGCTTTGGCGATATTACGTCTCCTTGTCTCACTCCTCTCTTAATGGGGATGGGATTTGTATTTTCGTCTAGTTGTACTATCATAGTTGCATTTTCATATATATTATGTATTAGTTGCCTATATCTCGAATCTATTCTACAATTATTAATAGCTTGTTCTATGGCCCACATCTCGATACTATCAAACGCCTTTTCATAGTCGACGAAGGCAAGAAATACGGGTAGTTGGTATTCATTTGCCTTCTCTATCAATGTTCTCGTTGTCAGCAGATGGTCTGATGTACTATATCCTTTGCGGAAGCCAGCCTGTTCAACCGATTGGTAATTGTCCATTTTGTAGATTAACCGGTTGTTTATAATTCTCATAAATAGTTTGTACACTTTACTGAGCAACGATATAGGTCTGTAATTCTGTAGATCACATTTGTCCCCTTTTTTGTGTAAGAGTATTACTAGACTCTCGTTCCAGTCTTTAGGGATCTTTCTATTATAGAGACATATGGCAACACGGCAAGCAGGTGTAAAGACGTGTGAAATGTCTCTCCAAAATAAATATTGTAAAAAGTGTAAAAAAACTGTAGTAAATGGAGTAAAGTGCATAAATTGTGACGCTAGCATCCATGTGAGTTGTGCTCGAAAGAGTAACAATGTTAAGTTTATAAATGACGAGTTGGATTGAATGTTGTTTACCAGTGAAACCTGAAGATCAAATATTTTTGGAAGCAATGGATAACTTAATAACAGATGATAAGGTAATTGATATTAACATATTCAAATATATAATTAGACAAAAAGATACCCTAATTAAAGAGCTATACGGAAAAATTGATCTTATGAGTCAACATATTGATTTACTAAAACAATTAAATTCGCAAAAAAATGTTGTCGAAAATCAAGAACAACTTATACATCAAAATAAGGTAATAAACAAAGACACACTTATGGATTCAGTCGAAACAAAATCATTTCGTCAACCCATCAACGCGAACAAAGATCGCACTGTTGCCAGTTCTTCCCAGAAATGTGAAGTTACAAAGAAAGATGTTTCAGAAGCGATATTACAAGTAACTACAGAACAAAAGTTAAATGAGTACATATACGTAGGTGAAAGTAACCAGGAAAAATCTGAATGGACAGAAGTAGATAGAAGGAAAAAAAGAAAGCATTTAGTTGTGGGAAAAAACACTGAAATGATATTAAATGGAAAAGAAATCAAGGGAGTACATAAGTTGATAGACCTACATGTATACAGGGTCGATCCCGATATGACTGCGGAAAATATGAGGGAACTTATGAAGACTACATTTCCCGAAGTAGAGGTAGAATCCCTAAAATCAAAGCATCCTGATATTTACAGTTCATTTAAAGTTACAATTTTTAATAACAATTTTAAAGAAGCTATGTCTCCTAAAATATGGCCATGTGGAGCTCACGTACAACGTTTTTTTCACGTAACACCCAGAAAGCCGCAAGAGATGTAGATAAAAGTGTACGAATAGAATCAGCGGTAGTGCAAAAGAATATAGGAAACACCTGTTTTTGTGAAAGTGATATGATAAGTTCTGATAAACAAAAGTTGGTAGTAAATCCTGACCAAACCAGTTTGGTAAGCATTTTTCATATAAATACACAAAGTTTATTAAATAAAATTGATCAACTTAACATTTTTTTAAAAGATAAAACTTACAATATTTTGTGCTTTTCTGAACATTGGCTTAGAGAATCTGAATTAACAACAGTGATAATTGACAGATACTTTTTATCAACTTGTTACTGTAGAAAAAGTAGAGAACATGGGGGTGTTGCTATTTTCTGCGATGGCAAAATATCTACACGTCCAGTTTCTTTAAATGATATATCTTGTGAATATGAAGGTGAATTTTGTGCTTTGGAAATTATAGATATAAAACTATTCTAGTATCAGTGTATAGAACAGGTAACGCAGATTTCCAAATTTTCTTAGGCCTATTTGAAAAATTATTAATATTCTGTTCTAATAATTATGTTCAAACAATTATAATTGGGGATTTCAATATTGATTTCAAAGGCACTTCAAATGAATTAAAATATTTTTCCGATCTAATTTCTTCTTTTGGTTTGACTATGAGGATTGATGAATTTACAAGAATCACTGCTACATCAGCAAGTTGTTTAGATAATATTTTAACAAATATAGATAATGAAATAGTTGGGTGTGGTGTTGTAGACCCATGCCTTGCTGATCATTGTGCTCAATTCCTGAATTTAAAAATAAAATCTGATCAAATTGACAATGATAGGATATTCAGAAGACACATAACATGTAAAGGCACCCAAATGTTAAAACAATCACTAAAATCTGTGGATTGGTCGTTAATAAACAATTCAATAACAGCAACGGAATTAGCTGAGTTCATAATTGACACATATGTAAAATTAACTGAAGTTTGCTTTCCAGTAAAAAAGTCAAGAATTCATTTTGAGGCACCTGTTTCTTGGTTTGACGATGAACTAAGGAAAATGCGAGTAAACCTTTCGAAGATAAAAATTACTGCTAACCTTACTAGTGATTACACTCTGTATAATCAATTCAAAAAACACTATCAATTAACAATATCAATAAAGAAAAAACTGGCATATGAGCAGTTTTTCTTAAAATCTGATAATATATCTCGAGATTCTTGGAAAGTCATCAATTATCATAGGAATAAAACTCAAAATAAAAAAGTAACTTCATGTAATATTTCATCAAACGAGTTTAATAATTACTTTACTTCGGTAGCGGGAAATATATTGAACTCGTTAGATGAGACTGATGAAAATGATGCCATGAATTTTTTGGAGGGAATATACTCCCCTTGCCACTCGTTGTTTTTAACACCTGTTAGTGATACTGAAGTTAGGAATACATTATACAGCTTGAAAAACTCAAAATGCACTGATTTTTACTTCTTAAACAAACAATTAGTGATAGAAACTCTGGATATTATTATTGATAAACTGGTCATACTTTATAATCTTTGCCTTATCGAAGGAATTTTTCCCGATGTATTAAAAGTAACAAAAGTGTTACCGCTACTCAAAAAAGGATCTCCAGAAGAAATTGAAAATTATCGCCCTATTTCTATTATTCCCATTCTTGGTAAAATTTTTGAAAGTATTTTGAATAACCGCTTAATAGAGTACATAGAAAAGTACAAAATACTTCATTGTAATCAATATGGTTTCAGAAAAAAATGCAGCACTACTCAAGAAATTCAGGAAATTGTAAGGGAAGTAGTTGATGGCCTAGAGAGAGGTCACTTCGTGGCTTTAACATTGTGTGACTTATCTAAGGCTTTTGATTGTGTCTCACACACTTTACTTTTAGACAAAATGCACAAATATGGCATAAGGGGAAATGCTCTTAATTTATTTCTATCGTATTTAATAAACAGAAAACAGGCCGTTTTTTTAAATAATAACTACTCCAATTTTCACAATGTTGAACATGGAGTTCCCCAAGGGTCTATATTAGGACCTACATTTTTTCTTCTATATCTCAACGATATATTTCATTATACCCACCCCTTAAGGTGTATATGTTTTGCAGATGATACAACCGTTATTAGTACCGACCAGAATCAATATAATTTAAATAACAAAATAGGAAACGATGTGCTTAAAATTAAAAACTGGTTTACACATAATAAACTAAAACTAAACGAGGATAAAAATCAAAATATAGTTTTCAGTTCAGATCGAAGACACATTTTTGGATATAGCATCAAATTGTTAGGGATTTTTATGGATGACAACTTAGATTGGGGCATCCATATAGACAACTTAAGTTCTAAACTCGCCAGTACAATATTTGTAATGCGTAACCTGGTTTATTTGGTACCTAAAAGTACCCTTAAAATGTGTTACTTTTCATTGTTCCATAGTCATATACAATATGGAATAGCTGTTTGGGGCAACTCTGGTCATGCCGACAGAATATTTAAATTACAAAAGAAGGTGGTGAGGATACTTGCTGGAGCGGATTTAAGGGATCATTGTAAACCATTATTTTTGAACATGGGTATTATGCCTCTACCTTCGCTTTATATGTATGCAACACTGTTGGAAATTCACGATAATAAAAATAAGTTTACTATAAACTCCCAATTACATGATCATCTAACAAGATCGAGGGATTTAATTAGGTCACAACGATTCAGACTATCAAAGAGCACAAAGAATTCAATTGATATTCACTTGTATAACTATCTGCCTAACGAAATAAAAATTCTGTCTCCACCACTGTTTAAAAATAGGATCAGAAAGCATTTTTTAACATATTGTTTTTACTCAAAGACAGAATACCTCAATACACCTTTATAACGTGTACCCAGTTTGGTCAGAATACTGTCGATTTACTATCTACATATCACATTGTATTATTGCTACTAAAATGTACTAAGTTTTATGTATTAGTTTATTTAGTCATCGATTCGGGAATATTCTTAATTATTTGCACATTTTTGTTACTTCCATATTTCAAAGATTTTTTATGTGACAGTTTAGGTTTGTTTTTTTTTTTGGTTAGAGATTTTTTTATCTTAAATTTTTAATTTTAATTCTTCTGCTAATACTTACATATGTATATTACTTTAGCCAATATGGTTAAGTTAATTTTAAGTTTACATTATTATATCTTTTATTGTATTTTTTATACAGACTTCAAACTTTATGTAAAGTGGTCAATAAACGTTCTATCTATCTATCATCTATTAAATAGCTCTGTTAGTACAGGGATTGTTGCTGTCTTGCTTGTTTTTGGAAAGGATTTAGATAATACAATATGTAGCCCTTCAATATGTTCAGAGGTATTCTTAATTTATCAATAAATTTTTTACAGTCTGCTTTAAATATTTTCCTTTTAGGACACCAAGTTGGATACAGAATTTTCTAAAACAAATTATTCAGCGTCATCTGCGATTATACAAATTCAACCAAATATATTTACATTAAAAAATATGGTAGGTAATTTGAAATTATTTTAAAATTATTTAGCAGATTTGCCTAAGTTTATATGTTTTATAACGAAGAATCAGTCAAAAATGAACATTTGCATCAAGATCCCATTGAGACTGTTCCATGTCAATCTAATATAATTTCCAATCCATTAGTTTCAAACAAAAAGGCGAGGCACCTCTCTTTTCAGAATCAAGAAAACATTTCAATCTAACCATATTTTTTGGTATTCAATAATCGTGATTTTTTGTTTATTATAGGGAAGTATTACGAAAGTAGATGCAAGAAATAATACTATCTATGACAAAGTAAGTTTCAAACTAAATTTGTTTAATTTGTAATTTTAAAATAAAGAGACAGTGTCAACATAACTTTTTTTTAGGAAAATGAAGAGATGCAAGTTATTATGACAAATTCACATTTTGTTTCTATTGCGAAAAAGACGTGGACCATTTTTCTAGACATATTTTCACTGGCATTTTAATGAAATTAATGTTAAAAAAATTATGGGGGCTTCGCTTAAGTCAAAAAAAAGAAGTAAAAAAAAGAGAGCTAATTACGTCTTTACGAAAAAAAGGAGACTTCTTAAGAAATAGAATAACTAATGTTGTAAGACGCGTAAAACGATTGGTACAAAGTGACACGTCTCTAAGAGACAGCTTCCTGCCCTGCACCTATTGCTTCGGTTTTTATAAACGAAAATCTCTCTTTAAACACACAAAGAAATGTCCAGAAAATAGGGAAATAAGTACTAAACAAAAGAGACAAACATCACAAAGTGATGGCCAAAGTGCACTACTGGTGAGTACGTTGTTTAAGCATGACAAGTTATTAGTTAAAGAACTATTTCCTAGAATGCGTGCAGACAAAACGAACTTAACCGCACAGCGTGACTTTTTAATTTGTCAATATGCATATTCTAATATGAAAGTCAGAAAAACTAAGGGAAATTTAGACTTAGTCTGTCAAAACATGCGTCGCTTGTCAACCATATTGCTCGATACAATGCTGATCTTGACAAACATGAATCTCCCACAGTTGCAATGACTTTTGGTACCCTGCTTAAGAAAATTTGCGATTTAGCCTACATCCATCATATTCAAATAGAAAATACCAACGATCAGAGAAAAAATTTAAAAATACTAAAAAAAATAATTGAATCGCAATGGTCTGGCGAAATTTCCGCTCAAGCAGGATTAAATCTGAATGAGAACAAGTGGAATAAAAATGGTTTAATACCATTAACGAACGATATAAAAAATATTAACCAATTTTTGAAAGAATGGACTGATCGGGCTTTTCTTGATTTACAGAATGACAATACAAATATAAGATCATATAATTTACTTAAAGAAATAGTATATGCGCAAATTATACTATTGAACAGGCGCTGAGCTACCTCTGCGAACAGCAGAGGTAGCTCAAATGAATGTTGACAAGTACCTTGCAATTAATCTTAGGATAATCTTTCAACACCGAGTTTGAAAATTGCCTAACAGAGTCTGAAAGAATTTTGTTGAATTCTTATTATCGCATTGTTATACGAGGAAAGCGAGGTAGGGGTGTACCAATATTGTTGTCCCCAGAGATGAAAAAGCATTTCGACTACTTTACTTCCCTTCGAGACCAATTTGCAAACCAGAATAAATATATTTTTTATTCGGCTGGGTAAGGATTTTTAGATGGCACCAAAATTTTTTACAAATATGCTGAAAAATGTGGCACAGATAACCCGAAATCAATTAGTGCAATTAAATTAAGAAAATACCTAGCAACTCTAACCCAACTACTACATTTTGATGAGAAAGAACTGGAACAGCTGTCTCAGTTTATGGGGCATACATTAAAAACACACTTACATTAGAAACGATGACAGTGATGATATTACTAGCACGACAATACAGGTACCCAGTACAAGTAGTAAAATGAATTGTAGAAAAATCCCAATTGTCAGACATAAATGGAGCATTGAACAAAAAAGACTGATTGCACAACATTTTAAAAATAATATTAAGGAAAAAGACCCCCTAAAAAATTTGAAGTTGAAGCATTTCAAGAGCAGCAATCCGAAGAATTTCGAAAAATGGAATGGACAACCATTAAGGCCGTTGTTTTCAACATGTATGAGGGTAATTTAAATCAACCCATATACATATTATATATTTTATGTGGACAGTATGCATTATACAATATGACTTAAATATCTTTAAATATTCTAAAAGTTAACATTTATTTGAGAATTATAATTTTAATTTAGTTATGTTTGTGACTTTTGAAATAAATACATAATTTTGGTTTTAATTCCTACTGACCTTTTAAATGTACCCACTTTAAATAATATTTTAGTATTAGAATAGGAAACTGAAAGCAATTTTTGGAAATTTAGGAAATTGAAGTTAAAAAAAACCTAAAATATATTAAAATCAGAAATTGAGGCGGCAATAAAAAAGCTAAAATTTAAAAAAAGCAGAAGGGGAAGATGGAATAAAAGCTGAAAGACTCACAGAAATGGGAGAATTAGGGACGGAAGTAATGCTTAGAATTTGCAGTGAGATCTGGAATACCGGAAAGTGGTCAAATGACTGGAGTAAACTCACGTTTATTCCCATATATAAAAAGGTTCTCCGACAGACTACAGTAATTACCGTTCAGTAGCATTGATGTCTCATGCGAACAAAGTACTTCTAACCGTCATCAATAAATGACTAAAATCAATTCTTTTACCACATATTCCCCAAGAACAATGCGGATTCGTCCAAGGTAGAGGAACAAGAGAACACACTCTTAATATTCGTTAAATTATCGGAAAATCTCGAGAGTTTAACATAGAAACATATTTGTGCTTTATTGACTACTCCAAGGCCTTCGATAACGTAAAATGAGATAAAATGTAGCATGTACTTAGAGAAATGCATGTACGCAAAGAAACTTAATATATTTATTACACAAACTTAATCTAAATAACACCGCTGATGTAAGAGTCAATAATATAGTTTATTATATTATATTTATTATAATTCAAGTGGAGGATGCGAAGACGAGATCCGTAGACGCATCACAATGGCCAGATCGGCAAGAACCAAACTCACAAAGATACGGAAGAACACTGACATTATAAAAAACACAAAATTACGCCTTTCTCGAGCATTAATATTTCCTATCGCCACCTACGCTTCAGATACTTGGACCATCAAAAAAGCAGATTCAAAGCATATAATGACGTTTGCAATGTGGGTCTACCGTAGAATGTTGCGCATACTATGTACCGCGCATCGCACAAATAATTAAATACTAGCAGAACTTAATATAAAAACTAGACTACCACTATCAACCAAAATATACTGACATATTTTGGATTTATATGTAACTAGAAAAAGAGAAGGCATGGAACGAATGATAGTTGAATAAGGCAAAATATCCAGAGGAAGATCTCCAGTACGATGGTCGGACCAAATAAAGGACATGACTGATTACTCACCCTCCGAAGCAGAACAACACGCAGAGAAGAGAGATAATTGGACAGAAATAGGCAAACAAATTACATGACGCAACTACATCTTTACGAAGGAGAAAAGATAGAGAAGGAGGACATACCAAAACTCTATAAATTCTCTTATGAACATTTACACTCGTCATATTCTTATTTATATTAACACAGTAATCAATACACAGGTTTTTTGTTATACGAAGTCGATAAAATAAGTTTGGCAACACAGCCGTGGCCTGGGTTTATACTATTGGATACAAAATTTTGTATACCCTGGTCTGACTTTGTAAGGAAAGTCAATTGGACTGGGATGGTCTCTATTTTTAGGTCGATATACAAAACTTTTATGGATGAAAAAATTAATTGTATATTGTGATTTCCATGTGCAACATACCTCATTTGAATATTTATACACCGCAATTTTTTGTCTATCTATATTAGAAAGTGGTGGCCCGGGATGATACGTAGGACCGATTGGCCTGGTTTTGTACTAGAGATGTATATATATATATATATATATATATATATATATATATATATATATATATATATATATATATATATATATAACGCAAAAGTCTAGGGATATTTTTATAAATAGACGTATTGTCGCTGACAAGAAACCTCGAAGATGAGGGAAGATGGTCCAGTCGCACTATCCATAGCTGAAATGGACCGGAGCAGGTAAGGGTCACGGTCCGTGGACATATAGGCCATATATAAGAACACAAAGCTAGAGGGAAATACCTTTTTAAAGAAATGAAAATAAATGTTACTAAAACTAAGAATCTGCAAATAAAGTGTTAATTATCTTAAAACTAAGAATCTGCAAATAAGGTGTTAATTAGTCTTAGAACTAAGAATCTGTAAGAGAAGGTTATTAGTTATCACATCTACGACTAATTAATGCAAAAAAGTAAAATTAAAAAAAAATCCCAAAAATTTCGGAAAACAAGTGTAATTTCTGATTCCACTACGAGTAACATCGTTTTATATTTTGCTGTGCTTAGTAAAACATAGTGCTAAAACAGTGAACATAAGTGTACCTTCAACTACAAATAAATGTATGTATGTATAATTTACTCATTACTAGTTGAGGTTTGTTTTTGTTTCAACTGTTTAAAATCACAAAAGAAAAAATTTAAACAGGATTGCCTTAGAACCGGCAACCTATTTTTATTTTAAAATGAATAAAAAGCTGAAACTTTACCATAACACATAGAAGCTAAATTATAATTTCAACTAAAAACGCAATTGCTTTTGACTACATGAGCAGTGGCGTACCAAATACCAAAACAGTAAATATGTCTCAAACACAAAACCAAGTTTTATCCTATGTATCAGCAGCGAAAACAATTCCACGGCCAACTTTTCCGAGCAAACATCAAGCCATTGTGATGCATGCCGAAGAAAATCTGAAATTGTACGATTACGTTAAAGCTATAAGTGATATAATAGGCCCTAAACAAGTCTTCTTTGCATCTAGGATATCAAACAATCGCAATTGTATCTTTCTAACACTAATCTTGTTGACCAGCTCATAGATTCATATCCCATAATACAGATAGGAGATGTTTATTTAAATATCCGAAGACTTATTTCCTCTGCTAAAAGAATAATTATATCTAATGTTTCTCCGTTCTTACCACATGCCATAGTTGAAAATAGCATTAAAAATCTTGGACTTCGCATCGCACCTCCTATATCCTATTTAAGAGCAGGCATTCCTGGGGACGAATATTCACATGTATTAAGTTTCAGACGCCAAGTTTACGTATACCCTCCCTCCGAAGATTTTGAATTACAAACATCAGTACTTATTTCCTTAAAAGGAAATGAACACAGAATCTTCCTTTCTACAGATAAAGTATATTGTTTTATCTGTAAACAAACAGGACATATAGCCTCCAACTGTCCAAATCCTCCAACAGACAATACAATCTCAACCGAATATATACCAACAAGCCCCAACTCATCCGTAAAAATTTCATCTCCCTCTACACATAATGCCAAAGAGCCACAATTCGAAAATAAAGACTTCAACACTGAAACTACACAATCAGACAAAATTGCCATAACACAAATATCTCAAAAACGAGGATACTCTGAAATAGAAACTCCTAGTGAACTAACAAGCCCTGAAATTCCTGAGAAAGAAGCTCAACCATTGTTAGATATGCCTCCCCCTCTATCAGCTTCCCCCAAAAAAGGTCCCAAAGCTAAGAAAAAAAAGCACAAACCTGATACTCCAACAGAATTAGTATTAACCGAAACCACCAAGAGAACAATCCAAGAAGCATACAAACAGAATCAACAAACCTTTAAAGTACCCATAGACAATTTCTTTTTCTTACTTGAAAATAGTTTTGGACATTCTAATCCTTATTCGGAAGCGAAAAAGCTCACGGATGATGTAAAAAGTCTACTTTTAAACCTGTATACTATATATCCAAATCTTTCAGATAGATCCTTAAAAAACCGATAAATTGTATTATAATTTCCGCTGAAAAATGCATCGGTAAATACCACTTTGATCCATCCAAAAAATATATTCCGTGGTGGAATGAATCAGGTAAACTAGCTGTAAAAGATTGTAAAAAAGCATTAAACCTATATCGTAAAACTAGAAACCAATTGAAATTAAAAAGTTATCTATCTCAATGTGGCAAAATCAATGGAACAGGTCCACTACCCAACTAAAGTCCATCCAACCAAACATTTTAGGACCTAGAATTTTTACTACGGAAAGAAAATCGAAGACCATCATTAGAAGGCTTAGAATTGGGCACACCCGGCTAACCCACGGATATCTGATGGTTCCCGAAGAACCTCCAAACTGCCAATATTGCAAGTCTTGTCTAAGTGTACACCATATACTTGTGGAATGTAACCAGTACGCAGCAGCACGGATCAAACATGGTATCCACGGAAGTTTAAGTGATATCTTAAAATCCAAAAACAATATGTCTAATGTGATAGAGTTCCTTAAAAACTGTAAATTATATCACCTGTTGTATCACCTATCTATATTTCAATTTTGTAATCATCCGCTAGTTTTTTATTTTCTTTTTTTTAGATATCATCTGTATTGAAATTTATTGAATCAATGTAACTTAATTTATTGTTTTCTGTAATACAGTTCCTCGTGTCAATGGCCACAGCAGCCGAGACATGTAATAAAATTAAAAAAAATTAAAAATTTCTAAATATTTGATTTCGTCCAAAATGCGATAGAAGTGTTTGTCGTAGTGTCTTCGGGACGAATCAACAAACACATGTAACAAAATATCAAAACAAAGCGAGTTATTGGCAATTTTTGACTACCGAAAATTTCCTCAGTCGATGAGACCTGAAATGTAGAAAAATAATCTTAAGTTATTTTTATACCGAAATATTACAAAGTCCAAAAGGTAAATAAAATGTTAGAAAAATAATCTAAGTCGAAAAGCTAAAAGAAATACAATTTAAACACAAATTAGCCTAAATCTCGCTGGAGAACTTAGAAATACCTGTAATAAAAAGGATAGCGGTTAGGTGTAAATAAAAGCAGAGTTTCTAGGAACTTAATCAACCAGAAGGTCTCTATTGCCAAGAAGGCTGATTCTACGGACCTTGTCCTGACCAGAACGAATTATTGTTGGCCATCGTGCACCTATATTTATACAAATTAAATTAGGTCAACTGCTCCATGGCGCTCTGCCATTGGAGCTTGCCCGACAGCCAATGCTCACTTTCGGGCAATACCATTGGATGCAATTATGTTGCCATTTGACCAATCGTAAAGAACTTAATCAACCAGAAGGTCGCTATAGCCAAGAAGGCTGATTCTGCGGACCCTGTCCTGACCAGAACGAATTATTGTTGGCCAATCGTGCACCTATATTTATACAAATTAAATTAGGTCAACTGCTTCATGGCGCTCTGCCATTGGAGCTTGTACGACAGCCAATGCTCACTTTCGGGCAATACCATTGGCTGCAATTATGTTGCCATTTGACCAATCGTAAAGCCGGAATTGAGCTGCAATTTCGGGCAATACCATTGGCTGCAATTAAGGTTGCAATTTGACCAATCGTAAATCCCGAATTTTGCTATTGGCGGCAGTATTTTGTTTATCTGTAATCAACTTAAAAGCAATACAAAACTTGTAGTTTAAATTGTTGTTTAATATGTCAAAAACCATAAATTTCAAAAAAAAACAAATATTGCAAATCACCCATGTTTCACATACCACCATAAAATGTCAAAAATACGAAATATAAACTTAAAATAAAGTATGGCCCCACCACGTTGGTTTATCAAAGCTCTACATCTACTGTTTATGCACCAAATCACATTGTTAATGTCTGCTTGAGGTAGTTGTGTCCATTGTTCTCTCAAAAGCTCTTTTAATTAAAACACATTGTAGATATTGCCCATAAGTGGAGTGATTCTTCGTTGAAGCATGTCCCATACATGCTCAATTGGATTCAAGTCCGGTGATTGTGCTAGCCACGGCAACACATCAATACCCTCGTTATCCAACCAGTTTGTTACAATATGCGCAACATGTGGTCAAGCGTTATCATGCATAAAGTAAAAATTTTCTCCAACAGCAGCAGCAAACGCGCGCACAACAGGTTCAAGAATAGTGTCCAAATATTGCTGACTTGTGAGAAAGCCAGGTGGGAAAATGAGGTCAGTTCCTCTGTCAATCTTGATTCCGCCCCATACCATTAATGTACCACCTCTGTATGCATACATTTCTTGAAGATGTGATAATCGTTCTCCATTTCCAGGTCGTCTCCAAACTCTTGTCCGACGAGAATCTGGATGAAATCCATATCTAGACTCGTCACTAAACAAAACTGTGGCCCAGTCATTGTCAGTCCAATTCTGAAACTCTTGACATCAGGTTAATCTTGCAGCTCGATTGCCTCTAGATAGAGGTGGACATCTCAGTGGTCGCCGACGACGATGATTGGCTTCATGTAGACGATTCCTCACAGTACTGCTGCTAATTGTTACATTATGTGCAAGCTCTAATTCTGTAAATTAAATATCTGTCTTGAGCGACGATTGTAGAGCGACCACGTCCTGGATGTTGCTCGGCTGGACTCCCAATGTCTCTAAACCGACGCCACAAACGACTTACGAAGCGACGCTTTGGGAGACACCAGGCTGGTCAGCAACTTGAGTTTGTCGCATACCAGCTTGAAGGAGGCCCACGGCTCTATTCATCTCGTCCAACGTTAAATGTTGTGTTGCATGGTAAGACAATATCTTTAACTCACCTATTAAGCAAGAATGGTATAAAGTGAGTAAAATTAAAAATAAAAAAAACATAAAAATGTCGATTTTTTTGTCACTTATAAAACAAATTCTAAAACACGTATTGCTACGTAAGTGAATGTCTGTATCAACAATTATAGTACAAGCAAATTTATATGGTCATGAAATTTCTGTCATTGGTATTGTCGTATTGTCAAATGATTAAAATATCCTTAGACTTTTACGTTGTATATATATATATATATATATATATATATATATATATATATATATATATATATATATAAATGTATATATATATATATATATATATATATATATATATATATATATATATATATTGTTATGATATGTAAAATCGAGAAAAATATTGGTTTGTTTAAAAATATTTCAAAGTTCAAAACCATTAAAATAATTCAGATAAGTAGGATAATATCCAACAAACATTTCGGAGAAGGAAAGTTATTAAATTCTTGGATTACCTGTACTAAACAAAATGTAAGCTTTGCATAAATTATTTCTTTGTTATACTTGAGTGACCCGCATAATTTTAAGTGAAATCCCAAAGACAATTGAAATACATTAATGCAGTGATTAAAGACAATAGAAGGGATTATAGAAAGAGGTTTTTGTTAGTTTTTAAGAATTATAGAAAAATATTATTTGTAAATAAGTTTTAGGAAATTTATAATTATAGGTAAAAATTTGTTTGTTATCGAAATGAAAAAATGGGGGAATTGTGACGAGTTTTGATTGGCGGAGATTGAAAAAGGTGGGATAAGTATGTAGGAAAAAGTTTAGCGAGATTGAGGAGAGAGAAGAGATCATCAGTTGGTTTCCAAGTCTGTAAGAGGAACAGTGATTGTTCTCTGGCGGTTCCTGAAATGTAGCAAGCAGTAGTGTTGAATGTTAGTGAGTTTTTGTGGAGTTAGTGTATCTGACATAAGCTGAAGCAGCAAAATATTGTAAGTCATATTTCTCTACTTATATTCCAAGAGTCACTGTTCAGGCCAACGAGAGATTCAGTTTATCGTAAAGAGAAGATATTCCAAGAGTCATTTTTCACTCGGGCCAACGAGAGATTCAGTTTATCGAGAGGAGAAAGGCTATCATAATTTGAATGATTTGTGCTATTGAAGGAGATCATTAAGGACGATATACTTGCAACAATCTGTGTAAGATTGCTGATTACATAGGGAGCGGTTGAGAGGAGATAATACAGTCTACAAGAAACAAGGATTTGGACCACTCATCATCAGAGAGAGATATTTTTGTTTTCTGCAGTTTTTTCTTTTATTGATAACACAATTTTTACACGTAATTTAGAAAGGATATAAATATTTTGATTAGGAGAGTTAGAATAGTTTGGGATTTTGAGATTTCAATTAATATTGTTTGTACCATAAATTTTGATTGTTCACGTACGGAGAACAAAATTTTGAGAATCCTTATATGAGGTTTGTTTATTAAAAACGTTTGAGTGTGAATTATTTCATTATTTTTATTTCAATATATAGTGTTAGATCATATGTGTTTTTTATTATTCCGGTATTCTCTGGACCTTGCCTTTCACATGTAATAGCATAGATATTGAAGCACGAATTTAACCCTGAGATAAAAGAATTAAAAATTGTGATAAAGTCATAATCATATCATTTAAATAATTTTAATTAATCAAAAAAATTAATTAGCTAATTATTGCTTGGCGCACCAAGACTTTAAATATCACAATAACTGGCTTCCAAAACGTGGGGCTTGAAAATATCGCAGCTTTACATTTGAAGGAAGGGAAAGAGATCTGGAATAAGTACAGGTGATCCAGAGATAAAAACATATAACATTGAGGGAATTTGAATTTGAAAGTATTTTGACAATTTTTCCAGGGAATATAAATTTGATTTATTGATTGATCGTAGTTAGTGGATATTTACTGCTTTTGAATTATTTGATTTTATTTTCTTTACCAATCGTACATTTGATATTTATTTTGAATTATTTGAATTTTACTGATTGCATATTTGATATTTGTCGTGAAAATTTAATACATTTGGGGAGAAATATTGTCGTGTTCTGAAACATATAGAGTGTTGTAAAATTTCACATTTGGCGGGGACAAAAAGTAACAACATGTCTGTCACAAGGAGACAAAGTAAAATGCAGGAAAGGAAGGAGGATAACAGAGAAGATGAAACAATTTTGGAAGAAGTATCGGATAATGAAGGAAATGTGACAATAGTTGAGGAGAGAAAAGAACTATCAGGAATAGATAAAATATTACAACTAATGCAACTCCAGTCACAAAAAATGGATGAAACAAAACAAACAATGGAAGAAAACCAACGGGAAACAAGGCAAGCAATAGAACTAAATAACAGAAATATAGAGCAGCGTTTGGAAAACTATGAACAAAAATTAGAAGAAAATGATAGAAAAATGGAAAAGCGTTTGGACAAATATGAAAATGAGGTAAAAGTCTGTTTAGAAAAAGTCAGAGAAGAGACAGAGAGGAAACTAGAGATGCAGAGAGAAGAAATAGAAACTAAAATGAAAGATATTAAGACTGTACAGAAAAAGGAATTAGAACAGTTAGAAACAAAATTTGAAATGGCTTTACAAGAAGACAAGAAAGAAATAGAAAAACAAATTGAGGATATCAGAAAACAACGAGATATAGGAGACAGGAGAGAAGTACTCATCCAAAGTCCGGGTGACATAAAAATACAGTTTGGCGGGGATATTCGGAAAACACACCCAGTACCGTTTGTTAAAAATTTGAAAACCAAATTACAACATATTAGATATTTTGACGATTGCAAAGAAACAATTAGAAACCATTTGAAAGAAGGAGCAGCGTTATGGTATGAAAGCAAGGAAGATGAGTTTGAAAATTGGACAGATTTTGAAAATAAATTTCTCAACTATTTCTGGGGGAAAAATAAACAGAGAGAAATCAACCAAGAGCTACAGAATGGAAAATATCACGAAAAAATGGGAATATCTGAAGAAAGATATGCTTTGCAGATATATAACAATTCAAAATATCTAGAATACAAATATTCTACCGAACAGCTGGTAGAAATGATCAGCAGACATTTTGAGGAAACGTTGGAAGATCACGTGATTTTGAGAAACTATCAAGATATTGATAGTTTGTGCCAATTCCTTCAATTAAAAGAAGCGAAAAGAAAAGAAATGAGAAATAGAAGACAACATGACCAATATAATGGACCGGAAAGAAGGTATTCATCAAATTATGACCAGAGAAACCGACATCCCAGATCAACAAACGAATATAGGCCGAGAAATTACAATAATTACAATAGACAACAAAATTACGATAACAGGAATGACACACAACATAGAACATATGAAAATCACAACAGGAATAGAGATGCACAAAATCCTCCGAATAGGAATACTAACGAACAAAGGGACGATAGAAATAACCAGAGCTTCCAACAACAAAATAGAAGGGAGATGAATCATGTAGCAATAGGAAACGACAGACAAATTTCTAATTCTAATCTAATATATTTAGATGCATTTATAAAACATAAAGCGATTAAAATTGTGATTGATTCTGGATCGGAGATATCGCTAATCAATAAAAAACTAGTAAAAGAATTAAATTTGGACAGATTTGTGTATAAGATTCCTAGGGTTGATTTAGTGGGTGCAAACAATAAAAATTTGACGACAGTAAACGAAGGCTTGGGAGTACAGATAAGAGTGGGAAACAAATTCCATATTATGAAATGTGTGGTGATTGAAGATTTAAATCATGATATGATAGCGGGAATTGATGAATTGAGGAAAAAAGATATCACCATAAATTTTTCGGAAAATAAACTGGAAATCAGAGCAGAACCAGACAACACAGGAGAAGAAAAGCAAACAGATAGGAAACCAAATTCTGGAAGGATCAATGCACAGGAAAAACGCAAAGAAATCGATATGACTGTAGAGGATAAACCGAAAGTACAAGAACAAGATCTAACAGAAAAGAAAAAGAGAAGGAAGAAAAAGAAGAAGAGTTCGAAAAGAAAGCAGGAAAATAAGATGGAGACCAGAGAAAAACAGGAAATAGAAGGTACAGAAGAATTGTTGGCAACCGACGATAAAACAGAATGGAAGCAGGAAGAAAAAGAAGGTATCATCAGAGAAATGAAAGGAATAGAAACATGGTGCTCGGAATACCAAAGGGAATTAGAGGATAAAAAGAAAACAGAAGAAAAAATGGCACTGATGGACGAGAATCCAGAATTTTGTGAAGAAGTATTATGGACAGTGAACACATGTGAACAAAAGGAGGATGAAAGAAAAATAAATTGTGGAGAAAACATGGGAAAGAAAATAGAGAAGATTTTAGGAAACCATGGAGATCTTGTTAATGAAGTAAACCGAGTGGCTAAAAATTATGAACTTTCTTTTAAGGGAAAATACTTGGAAAAATTTAAAACGAAAATGTATCCAATCCCGTATAAAGACAGGCAATATACGGGGTATTTTAACATTCACGACATTTATCAGTATCATAAGTAGATTTTAATAACATAGTGAAATAATTTGATCCTAGAAAACTTTTGTCATTTTTAAAATTTAACAAAGAGTTTTCGGCAGATCAAATGGCGGGGATTTGTTATGATATGTAAAATCGAGAAAAATATTGGTTTGTTTAAAAATATTTCAAAGTTCAAAAACATTAAAATAATTCAGATAAGTAGGATAATATCCAACAAACATTTCGGAGAAGGAAAGTTATTAAATTCTTGGATTACCTGTACTAAACAAAATGTAAGCTTTGCATAAATTATTTCTTTGTTATACTTGAGTGACCCGCATAATTTTAAGTGAAATCCCAAAGACAATTGAAATACATTAATGCAGTGATTAAAGACAATAGAAGGGATTATAGAAAGAGGTTTTTGTTAGTTTTTAAGAATTATAGAAAAATATTATTTGTAAATAAGTTTTAGGAAATTTATAATTATAGGTAAAAATTTGTTTGTTATCGAAATGAAAAAATGGGGGAATTGTGACGAGTTTTGATTGGCGGAGATTGAAAAAGGTGGGATAAGTATGTAGGAAAAAGTTTAGCGAGATTGAGGAGAGAGAAGAGATCATCAGTTGGTTTCCAAGTCTGTAAGAGGAACAGTGATTGTTCTCTGGCGGTTCCTGAAATGTAGCAAGCAGTAGTGTTGAATGTTAGTGAGTTTTTGTGGAGTTAGTGTATCTGACAGAAGCTGAAGCAGCAAAATATTGTAAGTCATATTTCTCTACTTATATTCCAAGAGTCACTGTTCAGGCCAACGAGAGATTCAGTTTATCGTAAAGAGAAGATATTCCAAGAGTAATTTTTCACTCGGGCCAACGAGAGATTCAGTTTATCGAGAGGAGAAAGGCTATCATAATTTGAATGATTTGTGCTTTTGAAGGAGATCATTAAGGACGATATACTTGCAACAATCTGTGTAAGATTGCTGATTACATAGGGAGCGGTTGAGAGGAGATAATACAGTCTACAAGGAACAAGGATTTGGACCACTCATCATCAGAGAGAGATATTTTTGTTTTCTGCAGTTTTTTCTTTTATTGATAACACAATTTTTACACGTAATTTAGAAAGGATATAAATATTTTGATTAGGAGAGTTAGAATAGTTTGGGATTTTGAGATTTCAATTAATATTGTTTGTACCATAAATTTTGATTGTTCACGTACGGAGAACAAAATTTTGAGAATCCTTATATGAGGTTTGTTTATTGAAAACGTTTGAGTGTGAATTATTTCATTATTTTTATTTCAATATATAGTGTTAGATCATATGTGTTTTTTATTATTCCGGTATTCTCTGGACCTTGCCTTTCACATGTAATAGCATAGATATTGAAGCACGAATTTAACCCTGAGATAAAAGAATTAAAAATTGTGATAAAGTCATAATCATATCATTTAAATAATTTTAATTAATCAAAAAAATTAATTAGCTAATTATTGCTTGGCGCACCAAGACTTTAAATATCACAATAATATACATATATATATATATATATATATATATATATATATATATATATATATATATATATATATATATATCTTTAAGGTATATGACCGTTTAATTTAATATAAAAAAATGTGCACTCGTAAGTGAATGGGATGTTATCGGTCTGGAGATAAAAAAGACAAGAGTTGTGCTACTTTATCTATTTATTGAAGACGTTTCGCCTATTGTTCAATAAGCATCATCAGTTCATCTAAAAGAGTGTTATTAGCGATACATCTAATATGAAAAAACAATTAAGTAAATGATCTTACCTTTAAAAGATCTGTAGCATTACAATGTTGTTATTGAAAAGAAACATCAAAAAATTAATATAATAAATATAACAGCAAAAAATATAGAAACACAGAACGCTGGAAGATTCCCAATTTAACTAATTTGTTTTAAATTTCACTTTTGAAAACATTGATTGATTAAATCTATCAAAAAATATAATTGTCAATTTTGAATTGTTATATAAACAACGGCACGGCTAGGGTTCTTGACTGTTATGATCATATCATGAAAATGAAGTATTTGAAAGCTCGACTGTCAGAAATGACAATCAGCTGGTGAGATTGAAGGAAAAGTTTTATAGATGTCAACATAAATGTTATGATATAATAAAAGAAGTTGAAGAAGAAAACAATAATTAAAAGTAGAATACGGAAGAATCAATTTTGTAGTATTAGTGCATGGTAAATTTGGCTTAAGTTGCTGATATCAGTTCTCTTATTTAATGCATTAGGTTGTTTCAAAATATGACACATCTCCATAAATTGTCTCTTATTAAGGTTACGTTCTCTACAGAGAATTCTAACATCATCAAAATTAACAGTATGTTTGGTGTTGATTGCATGTTCTGCAAGGGCACAAGTATGTTTAGAAAGTTTAATGTCACTACGATGTGAAGTAAGGCGTCCTTTAAGGGAACGGCCAGTCTGACCAATATAACATGCATCACATTCAGAACAGGGTATGTGATAGACTACATTCACTTGTTCCAAAAAGGAAAGAGGTGTTTTAATTTTAGAAAACAAGTTCCTGACAGTCTTAGCATTATTGATAGCAATCTTAACCGGGATATTGTTCTGTTTGTACAATTTAATAAGCTTTTCAGTAACATATGGGAAATAGGGTAGTGAAGAGTAATGGGTGGTGGAAGTTGCAATGTTAGGAGAAAGTAGAGTACTGTTGTTCATAATATTATTAGAAATTATTCTTAGTTGATCACCATCAGGTAAATCATCAATAGAAGACCCAAAACTTGTTGAAAAAAGGTATTTATTTATGAGAGATGTAGGGTAAGAATTGTCAGATAGTATATTTCTGAGTAACAAAAGAGAATCCCTTTTGTTATCAGGATGGGTTAACCTATGTAGCCTACAGCTGAGTGCTTTTATGAGATTTATTTTGTATTTGAACGGATGGCAAGAATGATAGTTAAGAAACCTATTACTAGCCATAGGTTTCCTGTACCAACTTGTAGTTAGTGTATTGTCACTATTTCTAAAGACACGCATATCTAAGAAAGGAATACTATTGTTAGAAGGATCCTCAAGTTCATAAGTAAACTGTAAGTGAGGATCAAAACCATTAAAAATCGATAAGGTAGACTCTACTTTGTCAGGGGGTAAGGCTAACAAAAGGTCATCAACGTACCGTTTAACAAAAGGGATATGGAAATCTATAAGACCCAAACATTCAGATATCAAGTCATCAAGGACAAAGTTAACAAGGATGGGAGATATGGATGAACCCATTGGTGTACCAAAAATTTGTAAGTAATATTTATCATTGAAAACCAAAAAATTAGTGTCAAACACCAATTGCAAAAGCTCTGCAAACACGTCCCAGGAAACGGGGGAATTTAGTTGGATAGTGTTCCAATTCCCCCGTTTCCTGGGACGTGTTTGCAGAGCTTTTGCAATTGGTGTTTGACACTAATTTTTTGGTTTTCAATGATAAATATTACTTACAAATTTTTGGTACACCAATGGGTTCATCCATATCTCCCATCCTTGTTAACTTTGTCCTTGATGACTTGATATCTGAATGTTTGGGTCTTATAGATTTCCATATCCCTTTTGTTAAACGGTACGTTGATGACCTTTTGTTAGCCTTACCCCCTGACAAAGTAGAGTCTACCTTATCGATTTTTAATGGTTTTGATCCTCACTTACAGTTTACTTATGAACTTGAGGATCCTTCTAACAATAGTATTCCTTTCTTAGACATGCGTGTCTTTAGAAATAGTGACAATACACTAACTACAAGTTGGTACAGGAAACCTATGGCTAGTAATAGGTTTCTTAACTATCATTCTTGCCATCCGTTCAAATACAAAATAAATCTCATAAAAGCACTCAGCTGTAGGCTACATAGGTTAACCCATCCTGATAACAAAAGGGATTCTCTTTTGTTACTCAGAAATATACTATCTGACAATTCTTACCCTACATCTCTCATAAATAAATACCTTTTTTCAACAAGTTTTGGGTCTTCTATTGATGATTTACCTGATGGTGATCAACTAAGAATAATTTCTAATAATATTATGAACAACAGTACTCTACTTTCTCCTAACATTGCAACTTCCACCACCCATTACTCTTCACTACCCTATTTCCCATATGTTACTGAAAAGCTTATTAAATTGTACAAACAGAACAATATCCCGGTTAAGATTGCTATCAATAATGCTAAGACTGTCAGGAACTTGTTTTCTAAAATTAAAACACCTCTTTCCTTTTTGGAACAAGTGAATGTAGTCTATCACATACCCTGTTCTGAATGTGATGCATGTTATATTGGTCAGACTGGCCGTTCCCTTAAAGGACGCCTTACTTCACATCGTAGTGACATTAAACTTTCTAAACATACTTGTGCCCTTGCAGAACATGCAATCAACACCAAACATACTGTTAATTTTGATGATGTTAGAATTCTCTGTAGAGAACGTAACCTTAATAAGAGACAATTTATGGAGATGTGTCATATTTTGAAACAACCTAATGCATTAAATAAGAGAACTGATATCAGCAACTTAAGCCAAATTTACCATGCACTAATACTACAAAATTGATTCTTCCGTATTCTACTTTTAATTATTGTTTTCTTCTTCAACTTCTTTTATTATATCATAACATTTATGTTGACATCTATAAAACTTTTCCTTCAATCTCACCAGCTGATTGTCATTTCTGACAGTCGAGCTTTCAAATACTTCATTTTCATGATATGATCATAACAGTCAAGAACCCTAGCCGTGCCGTTGTTTATATAACAATTCAAAATTGACAATTATATTTTTTGATAGATTTAATCAATCAATGTTTTCAAAAGTGAAATTTAAAACAAATTAGTTAAATTGGGAATCTTCCAGCGTTCTGTGTTTCTATATTTTTTGCTGTTATATTTATTATATTAATTTTTTGGTGTTTCTTTGCAATAACAACATTGTAATGCTACAGATCTTTTAAAGGTAAGATCATTTACTTAATTGTTTTTTCATATTAGATGTATCGCTAATAACACTCTTTTAGATGAACTGATGATGCTTATTGAACAATAGGCGAAACGTCTTCAATAAATAGATAAAGTAGCACAACTCTTGTCTTTTTTATCTCCAGACCGATAACATCCCATTCACTTACGAGTGCATATTTTTATATATATATATATATATATATATATATATATATATATATATACACAATTTTACAATTTATAAAAACTTTAAAGTGATCTGTTAGTAGATAGACTACACGTTACTGACTCATCCCCTAAATCGCATCCCTTAAAATCGTAACAGCTTAACGTAGGATGACATGTGACGTATCATTGGAAAGGGGATGAAAAATGGGGTTGAACACATACCATTAATAACTAGACGTTTCACGAAGGTATCTCAAGGTCAAACTAAAATAAATGTCCATTTGCGGTACCGATACAAATCTGTTGATGTTACTATACTGTGCAGTTTAGGTTTAGAACAAAACCAAAAATTATAATTTTCAATGTTGTCAGTAAATTACTGACAGTTATAGATTAGCATGGTTATGCGTCTATATCGTTTAATTTGATTTTTATTATTGCAAATTGCAAAGAAATCAAAGTAATCTTGGTTTAAAATCTCTAGTTGTTGTTAGCATTAACCTTAAAGCAGTTTCTAAATTACAGATCACCTAGTTGTTTAACAAGTAGAGATGCAAGATCTACACACATATTTCAATAATTTGAGATACCCCATTATAGTAAGTATAATAATAGTCTCCCGTTTTATACCGCTGTCGCGGCTTTGGGAGTATAGCAGGGTAGTCTGCTATATCTAGGGCCTACGGTATACAAGGAAGGTAACATGGCCAGTGCTACGCTTCAACCGTCTATTATTACCCCTGGTTTTACCCAAGGTACTCATTTTTTATTCAGGCTGAGTCGACCTGGGGCCTATAGACATTTTTAAAATGTCTAGATGTTCTTGCCGGCGGTGGGATTCGAACCCCGGACCACCGGCTTGCGAGTCAAGAATCCTACCGCTTGCGCTACGCAGGCCCCATTATAGTAAGTATTGAAAAGATAAAAATTAATAATTTTCCGATTGGTTACTATTTTATGAAACTTTTTAGTTCCAGAACACAATTATGCACAGTTAACAAACGAAGAGATTTTAAATTGTACAAACTGATGAGAGTAAGGATTTAAAATGTAATTGTAGTTAAAATTTTATATTTTGTATTGTCATCAGCATATTTGTAAAAATTCTCTAATATGATTATCTATAAAATAAACAGTTTGCTTAACCTTCGGATAGTGATACTAGAGTTTTTTATAAGTTTAGTTGCCTCCGTGTCAGACCGGCTGGGGCTAAAACTAAAAATAGGAGCTTGCCTGTGTTTATAATCTCCCATTGATAAAATGTACCAAGATATATGAAGGCACTGAAACATCTTAGTACTAACTTACAATAAATTGTTTAATACTCACATCAAAAAAGATTCTACTAAGACTCTCACGTAGTACTGCCACTACACGAAGGTTAATATAATGAATAAATTTTGCCTTGTAAGAAATGAATAAAGAAATTAACATTACATTTTCTTTAAGGTGTTTGCCTTAAGAATATCACACAGATAAAAATATTGCTGCAGTGTAAGATATCAAGAAGTACAATTACCCAAAATATATATATATATATATATATATATATATATATATATATATATATATATATATATATATATATATATATATATATATATATATATATATTGAAATGATTTCAATATGTTAAAAAGGATACAACTTAAATGGATTTTTATATGAGTTTGTTGTTCATGAATTTCATGAAGCCATCACAATGTGGGTAATTTTGACTTACCTGGTATAGTGTTAATAATTTCTGAATAGTATAGTTGCCTAGTGTATAGGTGAATCGTCTAAACCTTAAAAAGAACAAAAAAAGAAGAATTCTTAAAAAATATTTAAACATAGAAATTTTAAAAAACGTCAGAAAATAAACTGTCAAGCAAGTCTGTGGGAGCTAAATTAAGAGGGGTTTTGTTAAATAAGAAATTACAATGATGTGGAGATGAAAAGAATAAATTGTATTAGCATTGTAATAGAATAAGTTTTATATCTGAACATTTTTTTTTATAAATTCCCAAATTAGATGTGATTAAAGTGATTATGAGAAATTAATGTGGATTGACAAATGTGTCGAACAGGACAGTTTTATGGTTTAAAAAAAAATAGGAAGACGAAAAGAAAAAAAGAACGTTGGTTGCTGTTAGCAACGGATAATAGGTTTTTTGTAGAGGCCGACGAGGATTTTTCGACGAAAGGGAGCCCTGAAACTGTGGAATAGGTCGGGAGTGTTTTTTTTAACTCGTCTAATTAGAATTTTAGTTTTTTCACAGTTTCCACAGCAGAGATATCTAGAATTTGTTCCAGAGAGTAAGAGAAACAATTTGACTTATAAATTATTATTGGAGTACAGAAATATCATTTAAATTGAGAAAATTAAAATTCATGATCTAACATAATTGCGATAGGCCTTAAAAAAATTGAAAATATTAATGATCATTAAATTAAAAATAGAATAGTACGTACCTTAACTTCCGAAGAGAGGATTGATATTCCAGTTTCACCGATTATTTTGCGAGTAGTTAGTTTTCTTTAAATAAATCAGAACTGTTTTAAAGTGAGGTTAGATAATAATTTTGGGGATCATTTGAAATTTTGATTATATTTGAATGCAAGTTAAAAGTCAGCGGAATAAAGTGTTCATTTTCTTTTTCTTTATAGTTCATTTAAACACTTTATAAAGTTGCAATATTTATTTAGTTTTTAGGTACTTGTAGAGAGTCTCCACATTTTGTAATAAATTTTTATTGTCACGACACTAAACCACATTAAGATTTATACGATTCCTATTTTTGTAAATTTTTAAAGGCAACCCAAGTTGCAGACGAATTTTATTGTTTATATTAAATTTGTTCAATATTAATAAATAACGTGCTTCATTTGGGTTAATTTATCAAAAGTCTAAAGTAAATTTTGGTTTAATTTCTTTTTGAACTCTACCAGGAGACTACAGAGTCGACGTCACACAGTGACAGATTGCTTAGAACACATAATTGAGCTAGCTGAGGTATATATTAATTTAAACAACGAACCACATATTTTAAAAATTACAACATTTATTATAAATAAAAATAAAATTAATAAAATACAACTTTTTCAATATATATATATATATATATATATATATATATATATATATATATATATATATATATATAGAAAAGAAATTTAATCTTTGCAGATAAGTTAAATAGTAAACTCTTAAATATTGGGGAAATCTGCAAGAAAGACTCTAATGAGTATCAATTGTTTCGTCAACTATACAACAATGGATATATCCATTAACAACTAACCTACTTTAATAATTAATTTTCATTAACTAAAAAAGATAACATTCCCTTGCTTTTCTTAGATACATCTCAATAAGATATTATAATAATACAAGAACAATATAAAATAATTAAAAAAGAAAATCTAAAATTACATTTCCCTATTTCCTATACTGGGATTTAATTTCATTCGGTTTTACCAATGAACCTTAACGACATAAAGATTCAAAAGAACTTCTTGAATTTGTCAGCACATGCGTTCTGGCTAAAACAGAACCTCACATTTAAACTTTCTAACAATCAAAAATTTAGTTATTGCAGACAATTCAAAGAATTATCTCCTTTTAAATGTAGTTACATTGGGTTTTTCGATTAACCTTGCATAGCAAAGCTTTTTAATATTCTAACTCTACAATTCTAAGTTACGGTAAGATCAATAATGTTTTTAATAGATAATATATGGTAGCTAATTATAATTTATTCTCTTTCAGCCCTGAAGAAGCCAAATTAATTCTCTTTGGCGAAACAATTGATACTCATTAGAGTCTTTCTTGCAGATTTCCCCAATATTTAAGAGTTTACTATATATATATATATATATATATATATATATATATATATATATATATATATATATATACATATATATATTAAATGACCAAATATATGGCCTAGGAGGACAAATTCGTTGAACTTCCCGTGCTCGAATCGGTATCAATAAAGTGTTATGATCATTTCGGCCTAGCCCAGCCTCATCAGACACTTTGGGCTGATACAAATTCAAACTCGGAAAGTCCAACGAATGTCTCCCAAAACTTCACTACAACAGTAGTTAGCTTACAAAGGCGCCACCTGCTTTGGCGGCCGTGAACGAAAACGCATTTCGCATAGCGCAAAGGACACAGAAAACGATATTATCATATCGTTTTCGTTCACGGCCGCCAAAGCAGGTGGCGCCTTTGTAAGCTAACTACTGTTGTAGTGAAGTTTTGGGAGACATTCGTTGGACTTTCCGAGTTTGAATTTGTATCAGCCCAAAGTGTCTGATGAGGCTGGGCTAGGCCGAAATGATCATAACACTTTATTGATACCGATTCGAGCACGGGAAGTTCAACGAATTTGTCCTCCTAGGCCATATATTTGGTCATTTAATTTAATAAAGCGATAGCGGCTTTCGCTAAAAGATTTTATCTTTTACATATATATATATATATATATATATATATATATATATATATATATAAATATATATATACATATATATGTATATATGTATATATAACTGGTTTGGATGGGTTGGAGTCAATAAAAGGGCTATTGGTTAACTATTATGTTAATCTCGAGCTTTCAATTGTGTTTACAATTATTATCAAGAGCTAAAAAAAACAAAATATCTTACAAGGTTGAACTAAAAAGAAAAAACAATTTTTGTTAACTTACCAAATAAAAATTAGTTTAGTAAGTAAAAATTACTGCTAATACATCTTCAAGATAATTAATATAAAAATGTTTTAATCTAATAAATGTTTCTCTGAAAATTTATATATATATATATATATATATATATATATATATATATATATATATATATATATATATATATATATATATATATATATAGCATTAAAACAACTACACCATAAATATTCTTTGGAAAGAAATAGTAAAAAGTCTTTTAAACACAGACTGTTTGAAGCTAGAGTTTTATAAAGAAAATAAATCGGATGATCTTCAGAACATTAATAGAATGGCAACTATGCTAATTCAAATTCAGTACAGAGAGAACTGTAAAGCAAAAAAGGTAAGACGATTTACTCTTA
Source organism: Diabrotica undecimpunctata (assembly GCF_040954645.1). Classification (NCBI taxonomy): domain Eukaryota; kingdom Metazoa; phylum Arthropoda; class Insecta; order Coleoptera; family Chrysomelidae; genus Diabrotica; species Diabrotica undecimpunctata. The sequence continues at coordinate 355,102 of NW_027311922.1, read as the reverse complement.
ATGAGAAATGTTTGGCTTTGTCTTTATATAATGAGATCGTTCATATAGTATTCTTTTCATTTGATTTATCTTGCCCAGACAACAGTCAATAGACTTGTGGCTCAAAGTATTGGGGGCCCAGGAAATAATAAGTTATTATTTGAGTCACTAAAAGTAACAACATCAAAAATGGAAGTAATAGATAAGCATATAGCTATAATATTTGATGGAATAGCGATTGTGCCAAGTCTTCATTACAATAAGCATAGTAGGTGTACAGAAGCTTTTCATGTTCTAGTTTTAATGGTAAGAGGTCTAAGAACACCGTGGAAATCACCTATTTCATACCACTTTTGTAGCAGAGGTGGTGCAAAAACCCCTCAAATTAAAAACATGTTGGTGGAAGTCAGTTCTAACTTATTAAATATTGGACTTTTAATTCTGCTTTTAAAAGATACAAAAGCAGAATATCTGGGACAAGGCAATGTAGATCAATATAGAAATAACTCTTTTGACGCCGAAGGATGTATTCTATACTATTTATTTAATCATCCTCATCTTTTGAAGGGGACGAGGAATAATTACATAAAAAAGATTTAACATATGTTACCAATTATATTACAAAAATGGCAAAGTGGATTCATATCCAAAAATTATATGAATATGATAGTGAAGCATCTAATGGCTTAACTTCCCCATATATCTGATAAACATGTATATGAAAATAAATTAAAGAAAATAAAGGTTAAAATGGCAGTACATATATTTAGCCAAAGAGTAGCAGCAGCACTTCAATGAATTTATCGTATTGGTAAATTATTATTATTACTTTTTTGTGTTCTTTTATAATTTTTTTTTACTATTTTTAGATACTGAAAGGAGAATTAGAGAACATGTTAACGAAACTGCAAGCCTATTGTATGGTTTTGATTGTCTTTTTGACTCAATGAATGGTACAAATAAGCTTCCCGATAAAGGAAAAGAATTAAGATGTTGCCTTTCTGATGAATCTGGCCATTTACATTTTTGGAATCAACAAGCACTTCCTCTTCTTCAGACCATGGAATTTATTAAAAGGTCAAATCATGATCAAGCAAGACCACCTAGTTTACAAAAATTGGAGTTTTAATATACAGAATACAAAGGCAATATGGAATTATTTAAAGACTAAAGGATTTCAATATTTGTTAATGTTTTTGTGCCAATGGCAAAACATTTTAAGTTAAATATATCACAATCTCCAGATTGTGATGATTAAAAAATATTATATTCTGATAAATTAACAATGTCAAACATTCCAATTTTATAAAGAAAATTCAGGAACTTTCCATCAGTTATGTTGCATGTTTTATTTTAAAGAAAATTTAAAAGCTTTCATTGTTCAGATTGTAGAAAAACAATGTTTTATGCCAATTATACATATGAAACATGTTGGTGGATTTAAGGAAATATACCAGTGGCATTCGAAGATTATGTTATCCTTCTTCTTGTTTTGTTGAATCATTTTATAATATTGTAAAAATTATTCACTTTTATTTAAATGAATAACCATATTCAAGGTTTTTAATAAATACAATAGAATTAATTGTACTGGATAAGGTAAGTTTTGAATTTATAACTTGCAAGTCCCATAAAATCAATTTATCCTCTTATTTCTCTTTTCCTTTTAGAAGTAGTGAAAAATTCAGTTATGGATATAGAGAAAAATGAAAGTATTCCACATAAACCATCCAGTATAACTGTACTTCAGAATATCACTATTACTTCTGGTAAAAACAGAATATTCCATGAAGAACCTGAACATCAACTACACGTCCAGTAACACCACTTAGTGCAACACCAAGTTCAACTCAAGTGTCGCAACAATTATCAGTAAATACTCCCCGAAAAAATGTGCTACGAAGTACAGTTATACAACTACGGAAGGAAAATCGTTATTAAAAAAAACTTCAGAAGTTACAGTCTACAGAAAAGAAGTGACAATTGAAGGCTATATGGCACTTACATCTAAATTTTGTCCTTCGGTAAATATAGCTAATTTCATTAATGTTCAAATTTTACTATCTAGAAAAAAGGTAAGAGGTAGAAGATTTAGTACCTAATCAATTTAAACAGGAATCTATCTTAATGTACTTCACTGGACAAAAAGTTTATAGAAATGTTTTGTGCAACAAATTTTGTTTACTCAGTCCTAATACATTATTTTTAAACACATACAACATATTAAAATTGAGCCTAGACTAAATGAAGCTTTACTTACTGTTTTCAAACACAAAGTAACAAACTTTCACCATTCACCATTTTCACCATTCATCCTGTCCAGCAGATAAACTTAGACCAATTTTGTTTACAATGATTGCTGCCCTAAATGATTGTGGATTAGATGTATGTGCTTTAATAAGTGATCTTGGATCAAATAATTGAAAATTAGCTAATGATTTAAACGAAACCCCAAACAAGCCGTATTTTGTTTTTCGTGATAAAAAAATAATGTATATGTTCGACCCACCACATTTTATAAAATTGGTTAGAAATAATATGTTAAAGCATTTCTTTGTTTTCCTTTCCGTTGGGAAAACAACTTCCCGGGAATATGTAGAGTCCTTTTATCAACATAATAAACAATACACTACTAGAGCTGCCCCAAATTAAAAGACTCACATATTAGATCTAGTCCTTTTGAAAAAATGAAGGTTAAGTATGCAACGCAAGTTTTAAGTGCTACCGTTGTTGCCAGTATGAAGTTATATATACGGTTTAAAGTAATTCCATCAGCTGCAGAAGGTACTGTTGAAGTTCTAGACATGTTTGATAAATAGTTTGACATACTAAATTCTTCAACAGCCAGTCAGGGCAAAGAATATAAGCAAGCATTTAAAAATTTAAAAAATAATTTTTTAGAAGACTGTTTACAATTTTTTGAAAATGTCAGGGTCTGAATAAAAAAAAAAGATGTCACCAACTGCATTAAATCTATTAAAGCGTTTCAGTTGATTTGGGCACGAGTAAGTGATGCTGGTTTTAAATATTTATTGTCAAGACGGTTAAACCAAGATGCCTTAGAAAATTTGTTTGGAAAAATCAGACAACAAAGTGAAAATTGTGTTAATCCAACGGCTTCACAATTTCAAGTTTCCTTTAAGAAACTGGTGTGCATTGATACTATTAACACAGGGTCAGAGAACTGTCAAGGAGATACGGATAGTGTACTTTTAAAAATGTCTGATTTTCTCAAATACTCTGTAGATACTGAAACATCTAAACAGACACCTGAAGAACCTGTGCTATTTATTGATACAGATTATCAGAATGATAAAGACATAACGGGACAAAATTTTATAACATGTGTGTGGATATTTAATGAAAAAATTTTAGAATTTTATAGTTGTGAAATATGTGGCAGATACTCAAAAACTGTAACTGATTTGACAGATACTACTATATATTCATATTTTAGGGCATATGAACATAGAACCGGTGACACATTTGGTAATCTAAAAATGCCTACTGGTGATTTTGTTAACTTTATTAGTATACTTGACTGTCTCTTTTACAAGAATTTTGACATATTAACTGTACAGTCGAATATTATAAAAACATATGTTTCTCTATTTAATACCATAAATTTTAGCCACTCTTGTGAGCAATTTCCACTAAAATATTGTATAACTTTATTTAGCCGTGTACGGTTGTACTATTCATTAAAATTCATGAATAGAAATTTCAAGATTCAAAAACATGAAAATAAAACTAAAAGAAAAAATAATAAATTGATTATTGATAAACCTCAACGAAGCATTATTTACAATTGCTTTAGCTAATTTGTTTTCATACTCCTTCCCATTCATTACGTCAGAATTTACATTTTCATGTTTCTAATCCCAGAACTAGTTATGGTTCAAATAAAGGTATGATCTGACTTCTCTTGCGTGTAAATCAGTGCTCATGAGATAGAATTTGTTCTGAAATTCTAAATTACAAAATGATACTTTGTATAACTTAATGTGTACTTACTTATTTCATTCATGTATATTTTATTTTTATCTGTAATTGTATATAATTTACAATGTATTTTTGTATAATTTTGACAGTGGGTCTGTCACCTTTGTTATTAATGAATAAATAAATGTAATATCTAATGTAACATGTAATAATAAATGCAGTTCATTTAAAATTTTATTCCCACATATTTCAACAAATACATTCTTAACTTTATCAGGATGGCGCTACTTTTAGCACTTTGTACGATTCCGTTAGACGTCTAATGTACATCAACAAGGATTGTAAGAAAAAACTCCAAGAAAAATTGTGTTATGAGGTACAATTATGAAATTATGGTAGGAAAACCATTATTTAAATAAAACATTCAGACGTTATATTATACAGAAAAGAAATGTGTCGATAATGTGACAATTGAAGACTATATGGCACTTACATCTAAATTTTGCCCTTCATTAAATTTTAGCTAATTTCATAATTGTTCAAATTTTACAGTCTAGAAAAAAGGCAAGAGGTAGAAGATTCAGTAATCAATTTAAACAGGAATGTCTCTTAATGTACTTCACGGAGACAAAAGTTTTACAAAAATGTTTTGTGTAACAAATTGTGTTTACCCAGCCCAGTTTATTTAAAAATAATATACCAAACGGATACTCAAAAAGTGTAACTAATTTGTCAGATACTACTGTATATTCATATTTTAGGGTATATAAAAATAGAACCGATGACATATTTGGTAATCTAAAAATCCCTACTGGTGATTCTGTTGACTTTATAAGTAGGTATACTTGACATTATCTGTACAGCCGAATATTATTTAAATATAATTTCTCGATTTAGTACCATAACTTTTAGTCACCTTTTTGAACAAAGTCCACTCAAATATTGTACAACTTTATTTGGCCATGTACGTTTGTCCTATTTATTAAAATTCAATAACAGAAATTTCAATACTCAAAAACATGAAAATAAAACTAAAAGAAAAAATAATAAAATGATTATTTGGAAACATCAATAACACATTATTTAACCCTCTATGGTACCATGTATATTTAAATATCCAAATATTATCTCTGGTCTATATTGCTTTATATCGAGCTTAAAACAAAATTGGTCATTGTATATTCTAAAATACATGTCGCAGCAACTGTATTATGTAGGTTTTCTATAGAAATTCCAAATAACAGCGATAAAAAAAATTGCAACATCGAGGAGGTTGTCTAATGACGTTGCGAAGAGGACCGCCCACTTCAGTGAATTATTTGTGGGGTTTTACGCAGGTAAAAATAGAAATAAAATTTAGTATTTAGTCTTGTAAAGTCTTTTGAATAGCAAGGTGTGTTTTGTGTTTCAATCTTCGACTCGTGAGAAGAAGTAGTGCATATTTCATAACTGTATATTCAAATATACACTGTGCAATAGTGACTGCATTTTTCGGTACTTTCGGTATTTTTATTTTGATCATGGATCCAACACGTTTTTATGGCAAACAAATATACTTTTACCAGATAGACAGCGATCTTGATTATAGCAGCGATGATAGCATAACAGATGAAACTTATCTACCAGATATGTTACAAGGTAAGTTTTTTTCCTGCATATTGCAACTTTTTTTAGTAAATTCTTGTTTCTAGATTCATCTAGTAGTGATGATGAAACAGTCGAAGGTGAGCAATTGGGTCAGCAAGCGGATTCTTCTGATGATGAAGACCGACCGCTACCTCTATCAGACCTAACAAATAATCAAATTCCCATTTGTTCAAATTATGGAAAAAAGAAAATAGTTTTAAAATGGACAAATTCAAAGAATGAGGCAGCTCAAACGCCTCATTGGGGTGCCCACCTACATGATGAAACAGAAGTGAAAACTCCCGTCCAATATTTTTATAAATTAGTTGATAAAGCTTTGTTAGATTATATAGTGGAGCAATCAAATTTGTATGCTACATACAGATATATCTGGAAACTTTTCTATGGATTCAAAAGATCTGGAACAGTTTTTAGGAGCATGTTTCTATATGTCACTAATATCGGTACCAGGTACTAGAAGGTATTGGAGTAATGCTTTTAGAATTTCTCAAGTCGCTGATGTAATGCCGTTACGAAGATTTGAGCAAATAAAAAAAAATTACATTTTGCTGATAATCATCAACTACCATCAAATCCACCAGATCGTTTGTTCAAAATAAGAAACGTGATTAAAATCATAAGGCACAATATGAAGTCCATACCAATAGAGCAACATTTATCTCTCGACGAGCAAATTATTCCCTATACAGGACGTAGCGGACTAAAGCAATATAATCCCAAAAAGCCAAAGAAATGGGGTTACAAATTATTTTGTCTTGCAGGTGCGAGCGGCATAATATATGATTTTGAGGTTTATTGTGGAGCTCAGAAGCAACCAGATGATTTACCAGATATAAGTGCCAGCAGTAATGTTGTTATTCGCTTAGCTGAACGCATACCAAAAAACCAAAACTTTTTGCTATTTTATGACAATTGGTTTTGCAGTCCTGAGTTGCAAATAAAATTATCTGAAAATGGCATCCAGAGTTTGGGTACAGTTCGTACAAACAGGGTTCCCGAAAACAAGCTGCCAGCAGATAAAGTGCTAATGAAGCAAGGTCGAGGGAGTTGTGTGGAAAATGTTGCTGTCCATAACAGCACAACACTCAGAGTAGTTAAATGGTATGAAAATAAGGCAGTGACATTGCTAAGTACATTTGCCAGTGCTTCTCCTGAAACGACTGTCCAGAGGTACGACCGTAAAAAAAGGAAAGTATAACAATAAAATGCCCCAGTATTATTATTTTATATAATAAATTTATGAGGGGAGTGAATTTGATAGATTCTCTCTTGGCACTTTACCGAACAAAGATTCGGTCCAGAAAATATTATCTTAGAATATTTTTTCAACTAATGGACATGAGCGTCATAATTGCTTGGCTTATGTATAGGCGAGCTAGCGATGACTGTGGAATTCCTAAAAAACAACAGCTGTCTTTATATGACTTCAAGGCAGATGTTGCTCAGAGTTTATGTTGGGCTAGTAAGTTAGCAAAAAGAGGTCGCCCATCCGGCAGTACACCATCATTGGACAAAAAAAAAATTAAAACTTGTGTCTCCGCAAACGCAGACTGTATTGCTGATAGAATGGACCATTGGCCCCACTATGAAAAAAAGACAGGAAGATGTAAGAATAAAAAATGCCAAAAAATAACAAAAGTAAAATGCAGTAAATGTAACTGTTTCCTATGTTTTGTTCCAGACAAAAACTGTTTCCTGGATTTTCATCAATAGTTTTAATATTTTTTATTATTAGTAGATTATTTGTAGATATTGTGTGCCTGCTTTTCTTTATATTATCGTAAGAACCGTCTATGAAAAATCTGTATTGACTAAGGTATAGAATTGCAATTTTTTTTAATAATATATGCACAATGTATATCTGAATATACACTTTTTTTTTCAAAGAAATAAAAACTTTTAAAAATAAATAACTACCTAAAACTAGTCTAAATTACCTTACTTTCCCATATTTACCTTAAATTTTTTTTTGCTGCTGTCTAAAATGGTGTGTGCAATAGAGGGTTAATCGTTTATATAGAAATAACAAGTCAAAATAGTCTATTTACCCCAGTCATATTAGGTAAAAAAAGGGGTCAACCTCGGAATGAAAGATAATAAGCTGCAAATTGGTATGAACCTTTGTTTTGTCATTCTAAATGTTGTCTCAAAAGTCACAATCGTTATCGTGTCCGCGTCTCAAGATATTCAAGGTCAAAGGTCACAAAAATCGGTTTTTCGCGAATATCTGGCTTCCTATCGGTTAAATGAGATTTGCATTTATTATAAAAGTTGTAGGCTATAAAATTCCCTACAACTTTTGTTTAAACTTTTTTTCATACGACCAACCGTTTTGAAGGTAGAGCGCGAAGAGTGCACATCGTACAGTCATATACGGCCTAATGCAAGGTCAAGCGTGAGTTATGCTTATCAGTACGTTATAAAGTCAATTATTTACTTGGAAATTATAAATATTAAACAATGCCTATTATTTATGTACTAACTATTAATTATTTATATTTAATTAAAGTAAGTAACTTGATTATTTATATATAATTATTCATATTTAACTATTTAAGTATAAAATATTATTAATTCTGGATTATATATTTTAGTTTTATTTTAAGTTAACACGACATTATATATCTTTTCTTTAAAACGCGTAAATTTCTCAATACTTATATACCTGGAAATACTTGTCCCTACCCTATGCCCTTTTCTATTCATTGCCGGGACAGATGTTCTATAGTATTCAAGGCCACTCTCTCCACTTTGTATGAGTCAAGATTATTCGTTAGTTTGAAATTGTACCGTTGCAACTACGGACGTACGGTTTTAAGAGCTATGGCTGATTTGTGTTTTATATGTGATAAGAAACTTTCAGAAGGTGTTTCTGTGAATGTCGTACGTGGTTTACAAACTTTAAAAACTGCAAGTATTGAAAGAAATGATGGACATATAGACTATTTAAATACTTTAAGTTCTGTAAATGTGCATTCCGAGTGTCGAAAAGTGTACACGAGTAAAAATGTTATTATTGCATCAAAACGACGCACAGATGAGAGTGAACCTTCAACGTCAAGTGCACCTCGTAAAAAACGAAATGAAGTCTTTGATTTTGGAAAGTTATGCTTATTTTGTGGCCAAGAAGCTGATGAAATAGCAGAAAAGAAAAAAAAATTAAAGTATAGACGGACAATAAGTAATGTAAGTACTCTTGCATTCAAAGACAACGTAATTAAGAGAGCAGAAGAACGAAACGATTCCTTAGGAGAATTAGTAAAGGAACGTATATATTACGAGTATGATTTGATCGCTGCTGAAGCAAAGTATCATACTATTTGCTATACCAACTTTTTAACCCGAGTACCATCTGCAGATAAAATGCCTCGCCAAGATGATCAAGTCACTCAAGCAATGAAGGAGATTTTTTGTTATATAGAAAATAATGAAGATTCTCAATTTACTTTGAAAGAACTTAAAGATGTCCCTACGGAATACATACCTGACGATAAGACAATTATTACAAAATTACAACAAAAGTATTTAACTGATATAATAATCACAAAAAAAATTGGATCATTTACAATTATATCTTTCCGTGATACACAGCTTAACGTATTATCAAGAGCTTGGTACGAAAATAAAAAAAGTACTCCTGTAGAAGAACGTCTACGGATTGTAGAAGCTGCTGCGGCTATTATTAGGGAAGACATCAGATCATCTGTAGTTGAAACAAAAACGTATCCACCTCCGAATAAAATGCTAGATTGTATTAATGAAGAAATACCAAAAACATTATCACATTTTTTGGAAGAAATAATATTAAAAAATAGAAAAGGACAAGTAGATCATTTAAAAACGAAATGCACATCTATTAGCCACGCAATAATGGCTTCGATACGAGAACGTTCATTTTCATCACAGCTACTGTTGGGCCTTTCCGTATTTCTTCACAGAAGATATGGGTCTAAAAAATTGTTGGATGTTTTATCATCTTTAGGATTTGCTGCATCATATAGTAATACCATACAGTATGAAGTTTCATCAGTTTACCATCCACAACCTCGTATTTTACCATCAGAGTCTGGTGCGTTGGTACAATATGTTGGAGACAATGCAGATAATAATGTCAGTACTCTTGACGGTAATAATACTCTTCACGTTATGGGAATGATAAAAATAATTACTCCGAAAGATGCTGTAATTTATGATGATCGCATAAAAAAATGTACAACTAAACCGAGTGCAAAAGAGTTAGCAGCAATATCACATGTATCTCTTTTAGCATATGAAAAGCCAGTTGTACCTGGGTACAGCAAGATTCAAGTCCAAAATCTACATGATGATCAAGTACTGATTGAAAAAAAATTTAATGCAGTTGATTTGTTGTGGTTATACGGAAAATGGAAGAATCTTTCACCGTTGCCAGGGTGGAATGGCTATCTTCAACAACTTACGAAAAATAATCAAAATTTTTCAACTTCTCAGGTTATATTTCTACCTTTCATTGATCATCCTGCCAGTAATTTAGACACAATTTATACAACTTTACATAGTGCTATAAATATTGCCAAGTCACATCAACAAAAAACGTGCATAATTACATTTGATCAGCCCCTGTACTCAAAAGCACGTGAAATGGTTGCTGCGTCAGATGCAAACTCAGACTTGTCTAAAACAGTTGTCAAACTTGGAGGATTTCATATGCTCATGTCTTTTCTTGGATGCATAGGACATGTAATGGACGGTAGTGGTCTCAAGGAAGCTTTAAGTAAAATATATGCTACAAATTCGGTCGACAAAATGTTGAATGGTCACGCTTATGCAAGAAGTATCAGAGGCCATATATTATTACGACTTGCATTATCAATAAAGATTTTTGAAGAGATGAAAATTGAAAATTGTGTGTTAGATGAGTTAATTGAACAGATAACTAGTCGCGATGTTTCCTACGAAGATGTTGAAGGATGTACGAGCAGCTCCAACTCGTTAATTGATCAATTTCAGGATAAACTAAAAGAATTAAAAGCTCGAGGTCCCACGGCACAGTTATGGGTGCAATATTTTGAAATGGTATCAATAGCCCTAGATTTCATTCGCGCTGAAAGGCTGGGACTTTTTCAAGAACATTTGGATGCAGTGCGAAAAATGCTGCCCTATTTTCATGCTGGTGGTCATTTCCTATATGCGAAATCAGCTCATTTGTATCTTCAAGATATGTTAAAACTTGAGGAGACAATGGATCAACAGGCTTTTGAGAACTTTAAAAACGGATTCTTTACTGTAAAACGAACAGAAAAATTCAATTCTGGTACATGGACAGACATGGTAATCGAGCAAAGTCTGATGAAATCTATGAAGACAGAAGGAGGAGTATCTCGAGGCCGAAGTACACAAGAAAGTGTTCTATGTAAGTGGGTATATGCTATGTATGCCACGAATACAATTTGTGAAGAAATTGAACGGTTTTGTAACATTTCTTTCGATTCTGTGGACCAACATGTTGATGCTAGAGATTCACGAATAAAAAGGGATGATACTGATGTAAATGAACTGGTTGGTTGGTTTACGCTTCATAATCCCTTTCCAAATACGAATCAGTTGGTATCCTTAGCTTCAGGAATCGTTGGAAATGACCAAATTAATTGTCACCGAGCCCATGAAATCGGATTGCAATCTATGGTAAAGATAACTGGTTTGAACTTCAACGAAATAAAGTTAAAACGCGTCGATAAGGTTTTACCGCTTTCAGCCATTAACAAATCTGTCAAAATTAATGATTGTAAAGTTTCTATAGATCCAATGTTACTTTTCCAGAGAATAACTGTAAGCAAAAAATTTGAAAGTAATTTACAAGAATATCTTCAGTATGAACTAAGCCCGTATCCGACATCTTTATTTGATAGTAATGGCATGAGAAAAACCACGAAAGCAACATTATATGACAATATGATGCCTGTCGTTATCGATCTTGATGAAAATAATGTAACATACATCATCGATGGTGGATTTCTTCTGCATCGCGTCGTATGGAGCAAAGACGATACTTTCTCTATTATTTTAAATAAGTACATTAAATATTTACAAACACATTATGGCTCAGCAATTGTTGTTGTATTTGACGGATATTCGGACTATAGTAAAAATATTAAAGCACTGGAACAACAAAGAAGAACTGCTGCACTTTCAAAATCATATGAAGTTTGTTTTGACGAAACAATGGTTGTGCCAATCAGTCAAGAAAAATTTTTATCAAATCGGTCTAATAAAAAAAAATTTATCGACATGCTTGTTGAAAAATTTAAAACTGTTAATATCACAACAAAACAAGCCAGAGATGATGCTGATGTTCTCATCATTGACACAGCTATTGCCTTATCAGAACATCAAAAGACTGCTGTCATCATAGGAGAAGATATCGATTTGCTCGTTATTTTAATTGGACGTACTCAGTCACATCATCAGGAAATTTTTTTGAAAAAAGTTGGCAAAGGCAATGTCAAAACACAAATATATTCTACTAAAAGTTTTGACCAATATCCTCGTACTAAAAAGCACATTTTATTTTTACACGCATTCAGTGGCTGTGACACGACTTCTGCGCTATTTAAAAAAGGAAAAAAAACTGTTACTAGAGCATTGGAAAAAATTCCTGATTTAGATAAACTGGTGGAAGTATTTCAACAAGAAAACTGCCCAAAACAAACATTATTAGAAAATGGAGTGCGCATCTTGTTGGCATTATATAATGCTCCAAAATCTGAGGACAACATTGATCATTTCCGCTACACGCAATTCATCAAATTTACAAAACTAAATAAACCTGTACACCTGTCAACACTTCCACCAACAAGTGTAGCAGCTCATCAACACATAAAACGTGTCTACTACCAGATTCAAACGTGGTTAGGGAAGGACTTAGAACCTCAAGAATGGGGCTGGATGCTTGAAAATGAAATCCTGGAGCCCATACGAACGTTATTACCTCCAGCACCAGCCGAACTACTAAACGTAATATTTTGCAATTGCAAAAATGGTTGTGGTTCCCGCTGTGGATGCAGAAAATCAGGGCTACAATGTTCTTTAGCTTGCGGCCAGTGCAACGGACAAGCTTGCCTCAACGCTTCACTGTATCCAAGTAATCCCGATGAAGAAAATACATATGATCCCGATATTCTGGAAGGTTTGGAGATGAACATGACAGATAATGAGGATGATGACAATGAATCGAACATTTTTGAGCGACAAGAAGAAGAAGACGACGAACAAGAAGAAGATAATTAGCTTCCATTTCCAATTTCATTACAATTAAAATCAACAAAGATACTTTTGATATTTGAACTCACATTTTGATAAATGTATATTATGCCGTATTTAATAATAAATAAAAATATGTGTAAAATATATACTCTTACTATTATATCATTTTAACTTAAAATAAAACTAAAATATATAATCCAGAATTAATAATATTTTATACTTAAATAGTTAAATATGAATAATTATATATAAATAATCAAGTTACTTACTTTAATTAAATATAAATAATTAATAGTTAGTACATAAATAATAGGCATTGTTTAATATTTATAATTTCCAAGTAAATAATTGACTTTATAACGTACTGATAAGCATAACTCACGCTTGACCTTGCATTAGGCCGTATATGACTGTACGATGTGCACTCTTCGCGCTCTACCTTCAAAACGGTTGGTCGTATGAAAAAAAAGTTTAAACAAAAGTTGTAGGGAATTTTATAGCCTACAACTTTTATAATAAATGCAAATCTCATTTAACCGATAGGAAGCCAGATATTCGCGAAAAACCGATTTTTGTGACCTTTGACCTTGAATATCTTGAGACGCGGACACGATAACGATTGTGACTTTTGAGACAACATTTAGAATGACAAAACAAAGGTTCATACCAATTTGCAGCTTATTATCTTTCATTCCGAGGTGAAAGCCCTAATATGACTGGGCAATTACAATGACCAGGTAAGATCAATCACTAATCAATATACTTATTTAGGAGTTTTGTTCACATCCTCTTGTGTTTTTAGTGAGATACAATTAAAATATATTAACTGATTCCAAACTCTGTATTTGAATTTTGAAATGAACTTTGTATTTTATTCTACTTTATAACCATACAGCTTTAAAACTAGCATATTTATTAAAAACTGTTGCATAACTCTCCATTCGATTTTTTTATAGTGTATAAGACAGTTCCGTTAGAAAACAAAATCATAAATACAGTACATACATACACAACATAGAAAACAGAACAGCATCGAATCTATGTTATTTGCACTGAATATTTATAACAAATCACCTATAGCATATGATTGTCTTTTTCAGAGAATATTTATTTCTTCCATCTAAACGACATTTACAGCAAATTTCAACAAATATGTTCATTTCTCCTGACAATGATACAAGTAACAATCATTATTTAAAACATATATCTTCAACTCTCTCAACGAGGGAGAAGATAGTTGCACTTTTTGTTGATGAAATATATTTAAAACAAAATTTCCAATACAAGTCACAATGAATAACTGGTTATGCCCAGAATGACCCTACTAAATTAAGTCGTACTGTTCAAACTTTCATGATTTCATCTGTGTTTGGAAATTTTAAAGAGGTTGTAAAATTACTCCCTGTTAATAACATGAAAGGCACTGAACTAGAAGATTATGTTTTAGAAATTATCAAACAAATTCAGGATATTGGCTTTAAAGTTTTATGTATTATCACAGATAATAATCGAATCAACCAAAATATGTTTCAGCAGCTTTAAGAAAATATTTTTATTGAAAATTCCAATTTTTAAAGTGAAAACATTTTTTTGTTATACGATGTAGTGCAGATTTTTAAAAATATAAGAAACAATTGGTTGAATTTGCAGGAGGTCACAAAAACGTTTGTATATCCAGATATAAACACCAATGCTATTCGTAGGGCCTCTTTTCTAGAAATTAGAAATTTTTTTAAATTGGAGCAGAATAAAATAACAAAAAGAGCTTTTACGTTAAATTATAAGACAGTTTACCCAAACAAGTTGGAACGTCAAAATGTTAAATTAGTCTGTAATTGATTTCATGACTCTACTATAAGTGCAATGCAATGTGTTTCAGAAGACGTTCATACTTTTCTAAAACTAATAAAAACTTGGTGGGATATTGTAAATACAAAAAATAAATTCAAAGGTTTTCAGAAAAGGAATGACTGGTCCATGCCAATATTTTCTATAGACTCGGAAAGTATTAAGTTTTTACAAAAATTTGTTGCTTGGCTTGATTCTTGGCATCAAGACACTAATTTAATTGGGTTAACTAAGGACACATATAAGGCCCTTCGAAGAAGTACCAATGCATTAATAGAACTTGTTTTGTATTGTTTTTCGAAGTTTGAAATAGATTATATTTTACTAGGAAAATTTCAAAGTGACTACTTGAAAAAACGTTTTGATCAGTACCGTAATTTGTCTTGATGCAACTATAATGTTTCATTTTGCCAAATAATTGAATCTGAAAAGAAAATCAGAATACACCATATTTTAAAAAATTGTCTAGCTGATGGTAATAATTTTAAAAAATTACTATCGAGCGACACCTCAGATGAAGTGGTTATAAATGTTCCAGACAAATTATTAGAAGTACTCGAATCAAATTATCTTGAATGTTACAAATTATATGAGCCAACACAATCATATATATGTGGTAATGTTGCTTATCAAATTAATAAAACTACACATTTTTGTGAGCAGTGTAAAGACTTGGCATTTGAGAGTAAAGGAAACACAAATAATGAAGAGTATTTCGATTACTTTCAGAGAGGAGGTTTATGTTTGTTTGGCTACAAATGCAATAAAATTTATTTATTTCCACTTGTGTGCCATTTTTGAATTTATAATTAACTCTGCACAACTGGAAGCACTATTCTTCGAACAAAATTGTCACCAAAATATATTAACATTTTTAACCTTGCAGAGTTTACAACATGGTTTTTGTGTATATTTTGATGAAGTATAAAATTACTTCGAGTTTATTCTGTGGCTTTAAAAATAATGAGTAATATTGTTTTAAATAATTACACAAAAAATATAAATAGTAATAATCAGGCACTTAAACATGCAAAACAAAAAAATACATTAGAAAATAATAAAGATCGGAAGAAAAGAAAATTATCTACACTTACAACATAAATCTAAGTATGTTTGTAATTATAGTTTATTCGTCTTCCGGGTTTGGACAGTGTCATTTGTGAGTGACCCAAAAGTGGGTTCATCTCGACGTTTCGCTACAATTGTATGTAGCTTCTTCAGGAGAACAAAAAAGAAAAAGAGACAAAAGACAGGAAGATGGGTAGTTAGCAACGGTAACTCAGTTACTCAACGCAACCAGAGGCGAATACTAACTACCAAGATGGGCATTTGGTCACAGTAACTCAACTACTCAACGCAGCCAGAGGTGAAAACCAAAAAAAAAAATTTTTTTTTTTTTTGGTTTTCACCTCTGGCTGCGTTGAGTAGTTGAGTTACTGTGACCAAATGCCCATCTTGGTAGTTAGTATTCGCCTCTGGTTGCGTTGAGTAACTGAGTTACCGTTGCTAACTACCCATCTTCCTGTCTTTTGTCTCTTTTTCTTTTTTGTTCTCCTGAAGAAGCTACATACAATTGTAGCGAAACGTCGAGATGAACCCACTTTTGGGTCACTCACAAATGACACGGTCCAAACCCGGAAGACGAATAAACTATAATTCTGACTCTGGCCGTGGAAGCCTACGATTTCATATGTTTGTAATGACTTCTAAAATACTTATTTTAGTACAAGTAATGCATTTATGTAGTTACCACAACTTTTCAAAAGTTGTGGGACAAAAAAACTTTTCGTCTTCGTCTAATGGCGCTACAACCCTTTGTGAGTCTTGGCCTGCTTAACAATGTTCTTCCATTCTGCCCTGTTGGATACTTTCCTTCGCCATTTCCGGATGTTCATATTTTTAAGATCTCCATCTACATCTGTCCATATTTTATGGGGCCTTCCTGTTATTCTATTTTCTTGGGGCTTCCATCTCTGGATTACTTTTACAGCTCGATTATCTGGTATTCTTTCTAAGTCACCAAGCCAGATATTATTACGATTTTCATATAATCGAAGATAAAATACATAACAAATATAAATCACCTAAATTACAAAACTTTTTTTATATATTGTCTACATACAGTCATTTATATCCAATTTTCTAACAACAGTTTCTAAAGTTAGATTAAAAAGTAGTGTTGATAATGCATCACCTTGCCTAACTTCATTTTCAATATAAATGCCTCTGTCATATCTCCATCTATTTTCACCATAGCTTTGGAACTCTCCAAAGTCATTCATATAAGTTTAACTAACTTATTGGGTATCCCTAACATAGATAGTTGCTTTAACATCTTTTGTCGATCTACTCCATCACACACCTATTTGAAATTGATATACAAGTTGTTAAATGGTATGTTACATTCAACACATTTTTCATGTATACCTCTTAACATATGTATTTGGTCTGTATGACAAAAAACCCATTCATATTTAAAATTGCTACTTGCATATATCTAAGTATGAAAATTCAACAATAGTTTAAGTAAATAGTAAAACATTTAATTTTCTATTTAATTATTATTAGTTTAGAATTATTAGATTAATTTAGAACCATATTTATATTGTATCTGATTCCTTAGGATGAATTTTTTGATAATAATACTTACAGTAAGTTTTTACTTAACAAATTTTATATCTTTTGTATTTTTAATATTTTTTTTTAAATGTTGTGTTAATGTTTGTGTTATTTATATGCTTAAGTACTTAATATTTAAAATTTCTAGTGATTCTTGACTTGATGACTTCATTTGAATGTAAGATTAAGTGTTTGAAACTGTATTTTAAGTGCAATAAATTTTACTCTACTGATTATTTTATTTATAATATAACCTTACTAATAATAAAACTTTATGTATATTTATTAGGTATATATAAGGTTTTATTAATTTTATTTCCCTAAAAATATTTCTTTGAATTGAAGTTTTCAAAATATCAGTTTTCTAAAATTCAAATTAGTTTGATTTTCTAGTAGACCTTACAGCTGACTATCGGACTACCGGCGTTATAGAATGCGGTGTTGCCATTTTTACTTCATGGCTTGGAAGTAAAGGTGGCTGTGGCACTGCCAATCCTCTGTTTTCGTCCAAACAATATGGCATCAAGGTCTCACCGAATTTTGACTAAAAAGATCAAAGGTACCGCGGTAGAGTCAGAATTATATAGGTTGTTATTTATACTGTGGTATTACTTATAGTTAAACGTGAGGTTATGTTTTAACAGTTTTGACGGATGTACTTGTGAAGTTTGTCAATAATTTGCTTCTTACCTTAATTTGTGTGTTGTTATTCTATAGTCAGTTATTTTTGTATTATTTTGTATTAAGTGTTGCTTTGGTACTATTTATAATACGGAAGCACTACAGTTTATTGAAAATCTAGATCGATTCGATTCCTCATCTGATTCTGAAGAAGAAACAGAAAGAAGACCTCGATTTATCAAGAATCGACCAAATTATTTTGAAACTTTGGACGATGTGGATTTTTTAGAAGGTTTCGAATGTCTAAACCAACAGTTTTATATCTGTTGGAACAAATAGAAAATGATTTGGAGTTTATTACAGACAACTATATGCAGGTTTAAATACAAAATGTTAATATAGTACATTTCAGTTCTTTTTCAGAAACAATTCTTTACCACCCATAAATCAGCTGTTGTACACGTTACGATTTTGTGCAACTGGAATCTTTTTACTAGAATTAGGAGATTTTGGAGGTGTAAGTGCCAGTACTAGTTGAAGGGTAATTAAACGTGTAATAACTGCATTAGGGAGGTTAAAAGAAAGATATATTAAATTTCTTGCTACAGATGAAGAAATGGCATCCATTAAACTAAAATTTTTTGAGCTAGCTAGGTTCCTAAATGCACTAAGCACATTGGATTGTACCTATATTTGTAACGAAATATATTTTTGCCTACCTCAGGCTAAGATTATGGGGTATAAAATTGGGGACAGAAACTATCGGGGCGAAGATAGGGCAAGCAAAACAATCACTACTTGTGCGAACGGCACTTCTCCAACAACGGGGGTTGTTGGAGAGCTGGGGTCGTGGATAAGTGAACGACAAGGGTTAGACAAAATACAACTTTTAAATTAAAGGATGTTTATTAAATTCCATAAATGAAAACGGGTGTGGCAGTTCAGTGGGACTGCCGGTAGAAGTTATACTTCTATACACGCGTTCGCCGTTACTAATTTATATGGGAGTCATGCTGCACAATCATTACATATGTAATGCTATAGGTAAGAGAGAGCAGAAAGAGAAACAGAATTAGGTATATAAGTATATGGTGCATCGTTTGCTGTATATAAACAACATTTGACTGTAATAAGAATATAGTAAATGAAGGATTGAATCAATATTTTGATGAAATAGTATATTTTTATTTTCATATATGTATGAAAGGAGTTGAATGCAAAAAAAATTTTTACACATAATCTGCAGTATACACTGCAACATAATTCAATATAATAATACAATACAAATTAAAATGCAATATTCATAAGTATTTCAAAATGACAATATACATAACTTACTTAGACATATGTTTAATTTACCATGATAATAATATTAATAAAAAAATAATAATATTAATAAATATTAAATATATTTACAAAAGGAACATTATGTAATGATTTTAATAACAATACAACTTTAACTTACTGACAACTATAAACTTCAAAACTCAAATACTTCTGTTACTCCAACTTTCGAGAATTTATGTTTATATATTTTATCTGATGTTCCAAACGTCACTAGAAATGTCAGTAATTTTCAAAGTCATCTTGAATGATCTAGAACTAGTTCTTCTTTTTCGTCTAGGGACTTTTTCTATATGAAATAAATCTAACGGAACTGTCGCAACAATATCAATAGGAAAACAGGAATGTTTCAAGTATAGTGCGTCTGTATATCCGCTTATACGTATTTCATCCTAAAAGGAATCTTTGGAGCGGCTATTTACAAACAGAAATTATCAGACGTTGGTATTGCGTCCATATCGAGGCCATTTTAGTGTTGCTTCTACTACGACATTTACATTTCTACTATACATTTTTATTTCGGTATACTCCTTATGAGTACTAGAAACCAATTCGCTAAGGATTTTTGCTCAGTTGAGGAGATATGTTGTGGAATGCCATTTTAGATTTCCCATGTCTCTAATTACATCTTTACCAACGTCTGTTTTGCCTTGCAATTCTTAGAAGGCACAGATTAAAGCAGAAATGTGAATTTGGTTTCGACAATTAGTTGCCGGAAATATCAATACGATTTATCCGCTGTAACATCAATTTTGTTTAACACAATACGTTTATATTAATAAATCTGTCCTTTCTTGATTCTCCAGCACTGACCCATGGTTCTCTTAATTTGACCACTTTAACTGCTGTTTCTAGATTAGTTAAGATTTTCGCTTGTAATGAGATGAAAGTTGCAAACACACCGAGTTTTTTATAGATCACTTAATAGTTGTAAACAAAGCTGCTGTGACTTTTTAAAAAAAGGGACCAACTTCCCAAATTGTCTTGGAACAACTTTTACTTCTTTTAAATTTGTGAAAAAACTACAAACTTTCCAAATAGGGTAAATGCACCAGTTGTTGGCCATAAGTGAGTTAATGGCCTCTAATATGTTCTGATTAAAATTAGGAAAATGTTGGTATTTTGTTAAATCTGACTACTTTTTTTAAGTCTGGCATCATGTCTACCAAAGTACGACATATCTAGTTTCAAGGTATCCACTATGTTTTAGCCAGTATTCGACGTTGATTGAGATACTATTCTGTGCCGTTAGTTTGCAAGCAAATTTTTGTTATTTATCTAGAGAAACTTGTGTTAGTCGGTAAGTACTATATACTGAAATTTTTTTCTACTCGACCAGATCCCTTTCTTTCGAAGAATGAAGAGGAACAGGTTAAACTCTGGATTTTTTATTGTCAAAATAGAGGATTTCCTGTTCATGTTAACGACATTACGAACTCAGAGGGACTGACATTAGCAAGTTCAAACATTAACCAAAGAGAAATTAATCTTACCCTTCCTTCCTTTTTTATCTTAACTAGATAAAAAAAGGAATTAAAGATGTTCTTCAAGATCCAACAAGGATCTTCAATGGTGACGAGACATGTTTTATTTATGTTCCAAAAATAAAAAGGTTTTGGCTATAAAGGGTTCCAGAAATGTCTATAAAATTGAACATAACCCAAAGGTTAACTTAACAATTATGTTCACATTTTCTGCAATAGGAAATATTTTACCTCCGTTGATAATTGATCGCCATAAGAGATTGCCTAATGATATATTAAGTGCTGTGAGAATTCGTGGGGTATTGGTTTAACAGAAACTGGTTGGACGGATAACAAAAACTTTTACGAATACATTTGAAATATATTTAACCCTTATTCAAAACAAAATAATACTACATGTCCGATGATACTTTTTGTTGATGGGCATAAAACCCATTTAACTGTACAGACAAGTCAACTTTGGAGAGATTTCAAAATTATTTTAGTAGCTTTATATCCCAATGCCACGAGATTAATGCAACCAGCGAATGTGGCTGCGTTTAAGCCTCTAAAAACTTTTTGGAACAAAGCTGTGCTTCAGTTTAGGAGAGACAACCCCCAAAAAGTGTTAAAAAAAGTACAGTTTGCTCCAGTTTTAAAATCTGCTATAAATATGTTAAATCCAAATGTTCACCAAATGTATGCAAAAGTTCATTTTCCTATTTTAAAATATCAAGAAAAGTCAAGAAAAGCATTGAAAGTGTTAAGACCTCTACACCAGGAAAGTAGAAGTAACAATATTAAGGTTTTTGAGCTTCCACTACCTGAATTTCTTAAAGTTCCTATACCAGAATTTCATTCTCAAACAAAATCATCAATTCCTGTAAATAGGCAAAATATTATTGATATTTTCAAGCATTTACCTACACCTGAAGCGAATTTAAGATTATCTCCAAAAATATTTCTCGCCCACACTAAATCTCCAAGCCCTAAGAATAAAATTGTACCCAAACGAAAATTATTTAATGATAATACAAAACAGTCCTCAACAAAAATTACAATTCTGTCTGATAATTTATTATCAAATATTACTTCACACTTTGAAAATCGTAACTTGGTATCGAACATTCTTTCGCGCTCTAAATATACAAACTTGGTATCGAACATTCCATCACATTTTAAAAATCAAAAAGTTTCAAAGGCGCGCGTTACCTATGTGTACTAAATATTACAGAGTATAAGGAAGGCACTTGATGCCAAATGTGTCTTAGAACATATGTAGAACATAATATAACTTACGTAACTAGATTCTATGGGGACACAGACATGGGCGCCCATAGGGGGGGGGCAAGAGGGGGCAGTTGCCCCCCCTATCATTAGTAATATTATTTAAAAAATCAGTATGTAAGTATATTTAAAAAAAAATACATTATTTACTCATATTGTGGCGAGAAACTTGCAACAATACCTCAAAACAGCAAACAACCGGAAACTAATCTAGTGAAATACCGAGAAATGCCACTATAAGTGAACAAAGATTAGATGGACTATGTATGATGAGCGTTCATAGAAATAAAATAGAAAACAATCGAAATAATTTTATTAAAAAAGTAATAGATGAGTTTGGACAAAAGCCCAGAAACCTTCAGTTTTTATTTTCACAAGATACAGAGCACTAGCCTTCAATATCAAGTTTACTTTTTACGTTTTGTTGGGTTTAACATTTTCCCATTTTAGATTCTATTGGGAAATTATTCGTTTGAATAAATTATAATACATACAATACTAACTGAAAAAAAAAAATGTTAATTTTTTTATAATAAATTATAACAAATAAATTTTTAATTAAATTTCTTCAATTGTTTACAACATAGTACAAATTTTTAATGTCAAATATAAATAAGTTGGCACCCAGCGAAGTATTTGAAGATTGCACACATTTGGCTATTTATGCAATTTCGGCTAAGCATGGTAGTAGAAGGGTGTACACCCTACCCTAACCCTTTCAACGTAGTACAGTTTTGAATATTTGTTTTAATTTCCTAGTAAAAGAAATTTTTCAATTCAGATATTATATTACTTACATATTATTTAAACTACACTATTGCTTGTGTTGCATTTCGTATCTCAGAGTACCTGCTTTTTTTATTACTATTTTTTAACATCCTTGCTTAAAATTGAATTTTTTATTCCTACATAAAAAATTTTGTATAATAAAATTTGTATGTATAAAGTCATACCATAAAATATGTTGTTAATAATTTTTTGTTTAAGATTACTTTTACTTTTCTGGTATTTCTTTACTGTTTGTAAATCATGTTTATATTTTTGCATTTTTGCAATCGGCTATTTTAGTTTTTATTAAGTTGTATGGATCAAAATAAAAATTTGAGTTGACTTGCCCCCCCCCCCCTGGATTTTGATATATGGGCGCCCATGGACACAGATCAAGTATATTTTTGCGAATCTTGTCAGAATAAAAAATAAAAGTTTACTTTGACATGCTGTTTTTTTGTGTCCACACTCATTACAAAATCCTTGCTTGCCCAAATACCTATTTTAAATTACGAGTGAAGTGGTAAAATATCACTTTAAAAAATTATGGAAAATCACTAACACATATCGTGTCGTGACCTACAAGTTCTTGTTATAGAGGTCCATACGACTCAAAACAGCTGCCTATTGCCTGGCGGGGACAGTGTCACAAACAGGGAACTTTTTTGCTTATTTCCCTGAACTACTAGGAAAACAGCTTTAATTGTTGGAATATTTTATGCACCAATTTAAGCTCTGTATTTTTTTTTGTATTGCTAGTGTAATTAACTGTCGCAGTGTATTTGAAACTTCGAAAATAACAAACTAACTAGATTTCTACATAAACAACCAAAAATAGTAGATACTCATTGTTATATACCCTATATACCATAGTGAGATAGTTTGATTCATATTATCTATGTCGAAAATGTCCTTTTAATAGCTCGGTAATGACTGAAGAACTACTAATTCGTGTATACCGGTTTATATAATTTGTCCCCACAGTTGTTAGGCCATCAGCAATAAAAGATTCTCTTATGGATGGTAATTATTCTATAAAACCTTAATAGAAGGCGGTAGTTAACTATACCATATTCCCATAATATGGAGAATTGTAACGATGTTTCTATATAAAAAAGTATCCATTGTTGTTTTCATTAGTGTACGATGAATTCGTGAATATAAAACTTTACGATTCTTTAGTGTATGTAGTTTAATGCAATAAACATGTAAATAAATATGATACATACAAATGCAACTACACATAAATATAATCATTTTGATTACTTATTACTTTTTCTTATTTTTAACTCTCCTATAAGTAGCCTGTTCTATATTTGCCGATATATTATTTCCCTTTTTGTTCTTTTGTTCAGTTTTTCTTGACATTTTTATTACTCGTCAATATTTTAATTTGCTTGTTCTGTCTGTCTTTCCTCAATGAAAACCCGAGCGCCATCTATCCACAAAAACTAATACTAATTTTAATAATATATATTATACGTCATATATCACTGGTTTTTTATAAAGAAATATTTATTACATAATAATTTTTTATTTAGGAATCTTCTTGTGTAGTGTTGCCCAGGACATAT
Source organism: Diabrotica undecimpunctata (assembly GCF_040954645.1). Taxonomy (NCBI): domain Eukaryota; kingdom Metazoa; phylum Arthropoda; class Insecta; order Coleoptera; family Chrysomelidae; genus Diabrotica; species Diabrotica undecimpunctata. The sequence continues at coordinate 330,768 of NW_027311922.1, read as the reverse complement.
CTGTAAATATTTTTTGTTTTCTTTTTTGTAGTTAGTCCCAGTCGTTAGTAGTAGTCCCAAACGTTTCAATTTATTTACTTACCCTATCTCCAAGCCCAGTAATTGTTCAGTCTCCCCTTTTAACCCTCAATAAGCAAATTTTAATTGTTACAATACAATAATTGACCGCGCCAACTGTTTTTAGTAGAAAAATAGTAAAACAAAACGGAACGTCAACAAATGACTGAAATCAAAAGAAATGGAAATAAAATAATTACTTAAAGAAAAGATCAAACATGTGACGTTTATAATGCTACAAAATAAAAAAAATCAAGTTTAATATGGATTTTCTATGTATAAATATAGTATATTAAGAGTTGAAATGAGAAAAAAATTGTTATGAATGATGAAATAATAAAATCTTTAAAGTAAAAAAAGGGGCGGGCATGTTTTCGACGCTGAAGTACCTGAGGGTCTTAAAAGTACCCTTGTTTTGGACGCTGCCGGAAGGATTATCGCAGGTACCAGATATTAGATATAATTAGGGTTTAATGATGGTCATTGAAATTTACTTTTGAAAATTGAAATTGAAAATTTTGCTCAAAGTGAACAGTTTTACTTTTTCTCAAGATAAAGTACTAAAATCGGGAGAAACGTATTGGAGGTGCGTAAAACGGTCGTGAAAGCGAAGATATTCACGAAAGGGCCAGAAAAGTTAGTGATCCGAAGTAATCTAGAACATAATCACGAGTGTGATATGAAGACGCTTAATAGACAGATTGTGCGTAGCAGTGCCAAAAGGAAGGCTAAGGATAAGTTGACCGAAAGGCCGTCCAAATCATACATAGTGCGTTGAAAGAAAATGTAGATTGCTTGAGCCACATGTCTGTTAAAGACGTTAATTTAATACGAAACCAAATATACAGTGAACGGCGAATGGCTCAACCGAAATTACCCAAAAGTAAAGAAACTATTGCTGCGGTAAATATTATGAATATCAAAACACTTAAAGACGAGAATTTTATATTTGCGGTTGAACTAAGTTCTAACAGTATCATCTTCTCGTGTAACACTAACATGCGTTTTCTGTGCGACAGTGAAACGATTTATATGGACGGTACATTTAGTTACTGTGCTCAATATTTCAAGCAATTTTTTACCATACATGTATTTATCAATGGACATTATATACCATTGTGTTATTGTTTACTTCCCGACAAATCGGAACAAACCTATATAAAACTATTTAATGTTTTGAAATGCAAATGTGAAGTAATTGGTCTAAAATTCAATCCAAAAATCATTTTCTCCCATTTTGAAATTGCTATCCACAATGCTGCGCGTTTTGAATTTCCAAATGTGCACATTAAAGCGGGCCGTTTTAATCTTATGCAAGCTTGGTATCGTAATATCGGTGGTTGTGGCTTAATTCGGGAATATAAATTGGCAGACAGTGAAATATCTAAATGGCTGAAATATATTTTTGGGCTGCAATTTTTACCTCCCTCAGAAGTCGAAGAATCTGTCATATATGATTTTATGGCTATTCAACCAAAGGATTCAAAAATTAAAAAGTTTTCCGACTACTTATTGGACAACTACATTGGCGACCACGCAACATTTCCGTCGGAGATGTGGGCTGCGATGAGTGAGAGTTTACAATTAACAACTAATGCTTGTGAATCGTTCCACTCGCGTGTTAATGATAATTTTTACCATGCTCATCCAAATATTTTCCATTTTATTGATGTTTTAAAAAATTTTCAAACTGAAACTTACATTAAAATTAATAGTGTCTGTAAAAGTGAAAGTAATAGACTTAAAGATCCAAAGAGTAGAAAAAAAATTATGTTCGTTAGAAATAGGATACTTGAGTATCAAACTAACTGTATCGATCGATTCCATTTCGTAAAATGTATGTCGTATTTATTTCAAAGTGACAAATAAACCTTATCAAGCTTAATCTCTAGAATTTTATTACCTGACTTTCCATTTACATTTCAATTACACCCAGCGTCCAAATCATGTATGCAGAAACAGGTAATTTTATTTTTCAGTGTCGAATTTTAAATTTAGCGTCCAAATCATGCACGCCCTGAATATAAACCTATAGAATATCATAATAGTGTCATTATATACATTTGGCGGTTTCACAATGTTATCCCAACATTTGGCGTAACAATTACGGCGTAACCCAGAACAGCTAATATCACGTAAAGTTCATCCCAAACCCTTCTTTCAACGCGTCATAGTTGATCGAATTCTCTCTAACACATTAAGCTAGAAGTGACAGAAAAAACGCGAGTCTGTGATTATTATACATAGAACTTAGAAAATTATGTATCGTTTACGGGTATTTGCATATTAAAGCGAATTCTACTTACGGATATATAATTGGTTGGAGTTTAGAATGCGCTAAATAGATATCCAATCAATGATGCGCATAAATATAATTTGACGTAGATGGTCTCAATAGTGACAGTACTTTGACAATGTCAACTGATAAAATGATAATTGTCATTACAGGTTAGTATCTTCAGATATTTTACAGTGAACATTTAATATTGTATTTATTGTCATAAAAATATTTTAAATATGCCGAGATATACCGAGAATGAACAAAGACTAATATTAAAATTATTAAATTATTTTCAATTAGAAAAAGAAGCTGGGACAACTTTATTACCAGTTTCTGCCGTTCGTGAAGTAAGTTTTAAATTATTCTAAAAAATATTAATAGTAGTTTAAATACTATACATTTTAGCGTGTTGCCGAGGCGTTACGAGTTTCATTACCAACAGTAAGACGATTGGCAAATGAAGGCATCCAAACAGATGCTAGCTATTCTGTTGCAATGAGTACTTCAGTATGTGAAAATTAGGACCTTCATTAACCAATAAATATGAACATGTTATTAGAACTCGTGCATTTGTATATCAGTTTGTATCCACATATAGTTTGCCATGACCTACTGAAATATCACTAGCGTCTTTACATTGTTTCGTGTTCATTTTAGGCCAACAATAATTGTTTACATGAAAATAAAATTAAAGCTGCACTTGTTTTTTTTTTAGTTACATCTTATCTAAAGCGTTTATAAGTATGCAATGTTAAACAATAGTAAAATTTAACTATTTTTATTAGTTCTATAATAATTACATAACTATATCCTTCAATTAAAGAAACAAGTATTTATAATGCATTATTTTATATTCAACTATACATATCCTTTTATTAGTGAAATTAATTAACTATAACTGCACAGTGCTGAATACGGCTCTGATTAGAATGAATCGTATATGGACAATCTAATAGCAACACTTGCCTGAGAGTTTTGGCAACACTGATCTCCATAAGCACAATGTTATTTTCTTAACGTGGAACGCTCTATAGCATCTTTACATTTTTTCTTGTTCATTTTAGGCCAACATGTTACGCTTCATACTCTTCAAGAAAAACTGAAGGACATAGATGAAATTACCATTTCTACTAGTTCACTGAGTAGGGTTTTAAAAGATATGAAATTCAGATGGTTAAACTGCAAGATATCAAATCGAAAATATCTAATGGAACGTGCCACTGGCACGTTCTGGAATCTTATATGCCACACGTGGCATATAAAAGATTACAGTTTTTAAAAGACTACAACATTAATGCTGTTAGAAAGAGGACCGGAGAAGGTGTACGATATATTGTACTCCATGCGAGTTATAAAAATGGATTCATTGATAATTGCAGTCTAATTTTCAACAAAAGTGGAAAAACAACTGGAGATTATCATGATTCGATGAATGCAGAAAATTTTGAAAAATGGTTTGACTATCAACTTTTGCCAAATTTAGAAGAACCGTCGTTAATAATTATAGACAATGCACCTTACCACTCTAGTTTAGTGGAAAAAATACCAAATTCAAGTTGGTCTAAACACTCTTTAGTAGAATGGTTAAAGGGGAGACATAACGTGTTTCAACAACCATGATGAAACTTGAATTATTGGAGATGGTGAAAAAACATTTACCAGATAAAGTTTTCAAGTATGTATTAAGAGATATTTAATAAATGAGATTATATTTGTTTTATTCTACAGATTAGATGTACTGGCACTTCAACATAGTTATAGAGTATTGAGATTGCCTCCATATCATTGCCAGTTTAACCCAATTGAGAATGTTTGGTCAGATTCTAAAAGATAATATGATGCAAAAATAGGTTCTGCAGGTACTGTAAATAAAAGTACTGTATTAAGTATTTGGAAAGAAGCATTAGAGCAGGTACTTCAAGCGTACTGAAATTCGTAGATAATAATTGGATAATAATTGTGGTTAAATTTTTAAGGTTACACCAGAAAAATGGAAGCAATATGTAAGACATGCAGAAGATATCATTAATGAATACTGGGAGACAGCCAAAAAAATTGATGCCAGCCACATATCTCCAATAATTATTGATTTTAACGAATCAGATACTGAATCAGATTGGGAATTCAGGACTGATATTAAGGAAATATCTTAAATCTTATCTATAAACTATTACCGTTATGGATATTCATATGTATTAAAACGGTTCTTTTTAGAACCACATTTTATTGAAATGTAAGATATAATTGATGCCAGCCACATACCTGTAATCATTGATTTTAACGAATCAGGTTCTAAATCGGATTGTGGATTGTTTGAAATATAATATTCATTTTTGTTATTCATAAAAAAAGAAGGTAAACTTACATTCGGTATCTTGTTTTTTAACTAAACTGCATTAACACTATTTCATCTGCATACCGGAACTGGTAGATTAACTCAAAAATCAAATGATTTACTATTTGAAGGGTAAGGGGAAAAAACAAACGATGTCCATTTTATAAGAATTTCAGGTAATCAACTCATTGTGTTGACAATATCCGGTCCCAAACACGTGCTAAATTGTATGGGAATAATACCAACGGTGTCCAAATAAGAAAGCATTAGAAAATACCCATACTGGTTTAAAACAAACGTTGTCCGCGCGGTACTGGTAAACAACCAACGTAGTCCAACTAGTTACATAGCAACGACAGTTAACAGGGCGTGACAATTTTACGTCATGTTTTGTTCTTTTCGTCTTTCGCGGCAGTTTATGTCAAGATGAGTTCGAGTGAAGAATATTTGTGTGACGATCTGTTAAAAAAAAACCAAGAAACGACAGAAAATTGGTCGAACTGCAGATGTAATGAAAAAGTTAAGATTGCAGGCTCACGAGTTAGGAGATGATTGTAAGTGTAAAAGACTGAAGTGTTTTGAAAACACTACTGCTCAAGAGAGGCAAAACATACTTAACGGATTCAATCAACTAGGATCAATTGATGGTCAAAACTGTTATTTAGCTGGATTGATTGCTGTATTGCCAGTTGTAAGACGAAGGTCACGACAAGTCGATGGAGAACAACACCATGATGCTACCTACCGCTACAGAGTACGAGTGAAGAGAGAAAACATAGAAGAAATATCTGTCTGCAGTAGTGCTTTTACTGCAATGCATGGTATTACTAGATCTAAGTTGGTTCATATTCAAGCATCTCTGAAAACATCCTGACTTGCTCCTGTCGACAAAAGAGGAAAGCATTCTTCGAATCATCGTCAGTTAACTTCTGATTTGAGTAACCAAATTCAGCAACATATTGCTTCATTTCGGGGCAGGTTAAGTCATTATAGCATTCAGGACTCGAAAAAAGTGTATTTAAGTGAAGAGTTAAATATTATGAAAATGTTCCAAATGTTTAAAGAAAAGTATCCTATTGCATCTGTTTCATATGACACGAACCGAAATATCTTTAATAACAAATTCAACATTTCATTTGGATACCCAAGGGCAGATACCTGTAGCGAGTGTGATGAGTTTAATGCAAAAATCAAGACTTTTCATTCTGTTGACGATGCAGCACAGATAAAAGCTCTATCTACTGACAATAACTTGCACAAAAGTCGTGCCCAAGTTTTCTATGATAGAAAACGAGCTGCCCGAATAAAAGCTAGGAGAACTTTTGAATATGAATCAATCGTCATGGACTACCAGAAAAACATTTCGCTACCCAACATCAGCACTAACAATGTTTATTATAGGAGACAACTTTCTATGTTTTCTTTCAACATTCATGTGCCGTCTTCAGGAAAATCCCGTTTTTTTACATATCCTGAATATGTGTCAAGGAAAGGATCCGACGAGGTATCATCGTTTCTCTTCTATTTCATTTTTAATGAACTACCAACAGAAGTCCGTCATCTTCACATTTTCTGCGACTCAGCTGGTGGACAAAATAAAAATTTCACAGTTGTTCGGCTACTTCATTACATTGTCCATGACATAAAGCGTCTAGATACTATTCAAGTTACATTCCCCATTAGAGGACATTCGTATCTAGAATGTGATAAAAACATGGGCTTGATAAATTTGAAGACTAAGATGGAACTACCCGTAGATTGGATAAATGTGTTAAAAGATGCAAGAAAAAAGCCGGAACCGTTCAAAGTTATAGACGTGGACCAGACATTAACGAAACAGTGGACTACATTTCTCCAAGAAAAATTTATTCGTAAGTGTCCAACAGCTCTGCAACAAGTAAGAGAACTTCGATTGGTGAAAGACAAACGCAGATTGGTTTTTTACCGAACCACTTATAATGGCATTTGGGAAAGCAAGCAAATAACAGGTAGATCAATAAAATCTGTTGTTCCAAGAAAAATGAAAGATGGCGAATTTGAGCTACCAAGTCAAGCATACCATGGACCATTACCGATTTCCCAGGCTAAGTACAACGATTTTGTCTTCAAAATGCTCAAGAATTTTACGAAACATTGCTATACAAATGAAAAATCTCTGTGTAGGCTTATGTAGAAAGTGGACAACGTTGGTTTTTAACAAGTTATTTGTAACGTTAACGTGCTTTTTTATTTTTTAATCAAATCTAATAATGTACAAAATCTAATAATGTTAAGTTCGTATTCTTTTGTTTAGATATTAATAATATAGTAATAAACTACTTAAAAATATTTGTATGCAGTGTTATTTATTTCTAAGATCATAACCAGCAGATTAGTCACGTTGATTAACTTTTCTCTGTAAGTTACTTTTGTGACATCGTTTGTTTTTTCCCCTTACCCTTCATTTAAACTATTTACATTGTTTTTTTAACTAAACTTCATAACACTCTTTCATTTGCACACTCAATCGTAGAAAAACTCACTATTTAAACTATTTCCACGATTTTATGATAAATCTTCACAAAATTAAACTATTGGCTGCCATAGAAACTTTCCAAAAATTACTTATCCGAATACGACTGATTTCAATCGATGCTATTTTATCAGAGGAATGTTTGATTTGATGCCTTGCAATTGCCAGTAAATTTTTTATCTCGCCGCAGTCAACTCTTAAAAGATTCTATAAGAGGAATCGTTATTTGAAATAAACAAACATTCCAATTCCATAGGGTTTGTAATAAATAATAATAAATCCATAAATAAATCTTAGCTAATTAAGCACTTTCCTTGGAATGTATAGAATAGGAATTATGAGAAACTGCCGTTCCAATATAATGCGCAATAAAATTTTTTATACAGGACGGGACCTCTAATATGTAAAGTAAAAAAAAAATTTGAATTCTTAAAGTTTTTACTTCACATTTTAAAAAAATAACCTTTTCACATTTAGCCGATTACAATCCTGCAACTGTCAGGTTTAACTAAAATGTCATGCAATAATTCTCGACATTCTTAAAATCGTATATGACGTCAAAATTAGTAACGCACTGAAAGAAGGGTTTGGGACAGACTGTACCGGATAATTGGCGTAAGCCTAATTTTTCATTACCATCACCTGATGTATGGTTCTGGCCAGAGGGCGTAACCCACAAATTGTGGTTATGTTGACAAGTGTTTTTGTCTGTCATCACCCTGTGTACCAGTAATAGCTTTTGTAATACTTTTTAATAATTTAAATGTATTATCGTTTTTATTTAGTTGTGAATAATCATTGTTATCATCGATTACAAAATGTCTCATAAGGTAAGTTATCAATTTTATTCTTTATTCGTTTATCTATTTATTTTTCAACGTGTAAAACCCAATGAAAATGTATGTCCATCTTTAAATTTTAATTTAAAACAAGTTATAAATATGTATAGGTATAATTGATGTCATTTTTTGTAGATACCTTTATCCAGAGGACAATTGATACTGCAGATGGTGAAAACAAATGAAGCATCTAACAATAAGCAAATTGATAATATCGGTTCCTCCGATATTATACTAGAAAATGACTCTTCGTCAAATCGACTGCTTACCGCCAATACCTCCTATCACACAGTTTAGTCGAAAATGAGGTTTTTACTTTTTACGCCATCTACTAATGCATAGCGAAATGTATTATGTGCCAATGACTCGTATCTGTACGTAATCTGTAATATGAGAAATGGCATCATAATTTTATGATGCCATATTATTTGTTAGTCATGTTTTCTAGATAGGAGGTATTGGTATTCTTGTAAACGTAAAGTAAATTAACTTTTATATAATAGGGCATATTTAAGATAGGAGGTATTTCTGTGTTTAACAGTTGTTGGGCTAATTAAAAGTAATAGTATTTTGACTGCCATGACGATAATATAAGATTTGTTGAACTGTTTGTTCGAGCTGTTGGGCCGTTTTCTTATGAGATTAGTTCTCGACGTTTCGCCAACACTAGGGGTTGGCATTTTCTGGAGATGTTACTGCTTCGCTTGTAACCTGAAAATGACGGTGCGTTGTACTTCGGAGGCAATATTTATATTTCTCACTCCCCTCCACTGGTTTAGGCTTGAGGGGGCGTGTCGTCGTTTGACGTAGCTTTTCTTTCTTCGTGTTTGACGGGAAGGGTGTTTGTGGATTTTAATATTGGTATCCATGTCTTGTTAATTTTCAGTCCCTCTACTATCCGATTAAAATTATTTAGGTGCTTATATATTTCCACCGCTTCCCGATACAACTGTGGGTAGTACTGTGAAGTTTTGTCCAGCATCTGCGTTTCTTCAAATAGTATTCGATGTTCTTCGCTTCCCAAAGCGTGTTCGGCAACAGCAGATTTGTCGATATGTCCTAAACGACAATGGCTTTTATGTTCATTTATCCTTGTGTTTGTGTGTATTTTCGTGGTTCCCACATATACCATTCCACATGTGCATGGTATTCGATATACTGCGGCCGTTGCTATGGGTTGCGTTTGTCTTTCACCGATCTTAAACAGTCCTTGATTTTCTTTGTAGGCTTGAAAATGGTCTTTACGTTGGCTTTCTTAAGTATTCGTCCAATTCTGTCCGTTACCCCCGATATGTAGGGAAAGAACGCTTTGCCTTTACATTCTGTTTCTTCGTCCTTTCTTGTAGAGATGTTGTTCATCGCTCTATGTATTTCTCTTCTGGTATAACCATTGGAAGTGAGCGCTTTTTCAATATGAAGAAGTTCACTTTGGAGATGCTGTGGTTCACAAATTCTATCCGCCCTCTCCGCCAGAGTTTTGATGATACCTTGTTTTTGGCTTGGATGATGATTTGAGTTCCTGTTTAGGTATCTGTCCGTGTGTGTAGGTTTTCGATATACTTTATGTCCTAAGTAACCTTCGGTAACCTACCGGTAACACCGTCCGACCTAACATGGGACCAGAGAAAAATTTCTGTATCTACTAACGTCTATAAAACAAGTACAAAACGAAATACTACAGAAAATACGTCTAGACGCAGTAATATTCTCCAATTTTCACTACCAGGAAATGATGAGCATGGGAACACACTTCGACGGACTGTATGTCGAACCATGTTCCCACCCTTTGTTTGGTTTCATTTACGGTTCAATCATAAGTTAAAAAAGGTCGTTACAGTATGCATCCATCAGAAAACAATGCCAACTTGAATAGAACAAAAACTAGTAAGGTTAATGTTGAGATACAGGCTAGACATCTCGATAACTTTTTGGATGCATTACCTAAAATGCCATCCCACTACAATTAAAAAAATACTAATAAACTTTTCCTAGAACCACTTTACAAATCGCAAGCCAATCTATATATTATCTATAAAGAATACTGTTCATCAAAAAATACCTCTGCATTCTCGATGAAAAAGTGTAATGAAGTATTTCATAGCAAGAATTTGTCCATTCAACAGTTAAAAAAGGACATGTGTAACACCTGAGTAGCACACTCCGTTGGTAATTTAAGTGAAGAACTTTACAAGCAACACATAAAAAATAAGGACAAAGCTAGAAATGAAAAAATATGTGACAAAGGAAGGGCAGTAAGAAATAAATGCATTTTATTGACCGCTGATGTACAAGCAGTTAAAGTTAGTCCCTGTATAAGTACCAGTGCGATCTATTTTAAAACCAAATTGGCATGTCATAATTTCACAGTATATGACACGAATACTCATCACGCCACCTGCTACTAGTTTTCCGAAATCGACAGTGATGTTACAGCCTCCACTTTTGCTCCTAATTAATATATTCCCTGGAAAGACACTGTTTACCTAAGCGCTTACCAATTATTCTTTTTACAGACTATGCACAAGCCAAAATCGGAATGCAATTCTTGCCAATCTTCTTCAGTGTCTTATCCGGTCAGGATGTTGGCGATCATCAAGGCTATCATGGTTTTGTTGACTGCTCTACGAAACAGCTCCGCTGAGGTCATCCCAAACCATTGTCGGAGACATTTCTTGCCAATACACTGTTAAATTTTTGTATGCATCATGGCGTTACCATGACTCAAAAATTCCTCGAGGTTGGACATACGCAAATGGAAGGGGACGCGGTGCACAGTGCTATAGAACGTACATTGAAAAACAGAAATATTAATTTACAACAGAAATATTCATTTACCTAGCGATTACTTGGCAGCGACAAAAGAAGCTAGAACCCGTCCCTTTCCATATGAAGCTCTGATGATTCCACACAATTTTGTCAAAAATTACGCAGATGAGTCAACCTGGAGATACACAACTATACGACCTAAGCGTAAGGTTGGTGACCCGAGGGTAATGGACATTAAAGCAATTATGTACAAACCTACTGGGAACATCCAAGTTAAACTCAACTTTGATGATGATTGGACAGACTTACCATTATGACCACGGCAAATACCAGTCATTACGGAATACAAACCTATGCACAACACACCAATACCTATAACGGTCACCAAATTTTAAACACCTACAGGAACTTAAAACGGTCATATCATCTGACTGTCATGGCTTCTATGATTCCTTGCCACATAAATAAGTAGACTTAAAACTTTTATTTTCGTTATAATTAGAACTTTAGTTGTGAATATGCATTTTTAATAAAAGTCCATTTACTATCAACTTCCTTTCAGTTTCAATTTTATACTACCAATTTCTCCTAAGTCAAATATGTAAACTTATATTACTTACAAACACATAGTAACAGTAACTGTATTAAAATATGAAAAAAGCTATATTATTTTACCTTATAGAAGCAGGGTTGTGTAATAAAAAAAATAATTAGTTTTTTCTCCCTCCCGCACAATTTCTATTTATGTAGATAGGAGGTATTGGCGGTAAGCGATCGAAATATATTAATCCTACCTTTTGATGACGCTGGAATACGAGTCAGCCAAACAAATGGTATAGAAATTCTTGAAGTAATAAATTTGGACAGTTACACTTCAACTATAGATTCTGAGACAAAGGAACATAATCGTTTGGGTAATGATGACAAGGGTTCTCAAGAGTATATCAACCAGGACAGTTCCAGGGACAATGTGAGTATTCAGTGCCGAAACGATAATAGCGGGTACGCGAGCGAAGTTGATACTGTTGTGGGTTTAGTAGTAGATGATCTGCAGTCAGAATGTGCAGATTCTGAGGGTCGGCGAGTCTGAGTGAAAAGGTATAAGAATATATTTCATAACAAATTTAATATTGGCATTCATGTACCAAAAAAAGATAAATGTGTACAATGTGAAAATTTTAAGAATGCGCCAGAATCTGATCGAAGTGAGGACCAGATTTTAAAATTCAAGAAACATGAAGTGGAAGTGCAGTTTTCAAAAAGTATTCACCTCACTGCTCAGAAAAACGCTAAGTCATGTGAATCATTCATTTGCGCAAGTTTTGACTTGCAGAAAGACCTTAATACTCCTCATGGAAACAGTATGCTCCTTTACTATTCTCGTAAGTATTTTATGTATAATGAAACATTTTACGAAAGTGGATCAAGGCAAGGGTATTGTTTTTTATGGAGCGAAGAGGATGGTAAAAGAGGAGCAAATGAAATTTGTACCACATTACTCAAATATCTGCACATTGTGGATGAGAGGGGTAACGTTAAGTAAGGTAGGTGTAGGTAATATGGCCATGTACAGTAATATGGCCATCCAACAAATTTCTTACTATTTTTATGTATAAACGGTAGAACTCTTGATATTAGCATAGTAATACACATTTAGTGCCGAAATTGTTAAACGGATGGTGCCACATTCTCTATATGTCAGAACCATACACCATTTTTGTGAAAACTCGTCATTGCAGAAGCTGGTTATTAATTTCGTAATTTTTAAAAAAATCTTAACTGAATCTAATAGGTAAGTTTTTAATATATTAATTGTACTTAAATGTTTCGTATACCTTCAAAATCATGTACATGTTCTTATTTTATTGTATAAATTTTGATACATTTTTTCTTAGACAACATATCAAAATACAGTGTTGTGTAATATGGCCAGGTGAAAAGTGGGGTTATATGGCCATGGCCATATTTATCTTAAGTGGCCATATTACTCTACAATGCATATTTTGTTTGCTGTATTGATATTATTTCTTTTATTACAGAAATAAAAAATGCCCCAGTATCAGCGCAGGGGCCTACGAGGCAACTGGACGGAAGAAAATTTGTCAGCAGCTTTAAGAGCGGTGGAAAATGGGACCGCAGTTAACACAGCTAGTCGTACATATCACATCCCAATGCGGACACTTCGACGATATTTAGAAGAGGGAAAACAAGTAAAGTCTTGTGTAGGGCGAAAGACTATACTTACAAATGCCCAAGAAGCAGAATTAGTACAACGTATTATTCGTCTTTCGCAAATTGGATATCCACTTACTGCAAGGGTACTTTGTAAGTGAGTATATCGGTTTACAGAACTCAATAATATCACAAATCCTTTTCAAGAAAGCAAAGGAATAGCTGGTCGTTATTTGCTACGTGGTTTTATGAAGCGCAATCCTCAAATCAGACCTAGGAAAGCACAAAACTTAAATCCAGCTAGGGCACAAAAGCTTAATAAATTTATTGTAAAAGATCATTTTACTAAGCTGGAAGGTATTTTAAGAGAAATGGACATACTTGATAAGCCCGAACGGATATATAATGTAGACGAGAAAGGTTGCAGGTTAACACTTCACCACCAGCAGAAAGTTTTGGCGCAAAAAGGGCGTCAAAGAACCCTTAGAAATATTTCTCTGAATATTTGACTTGTTATTTTAATTGTGCGTCTAAGCCGTTCTTTTCCGGTAAGTCAAAAGAACACTTAGAAATATTTTTATAATCATTGTTGCATTATTATTTCCGATATTTTATCTAAGATATTTTCTTCCTTAAGTTAAGAAACACTTAGCAATATTTCCACATCTTTTATGTATTTGATTTTTCGTATTTGTAAGTATTTTCTTCCGTAAGTCAAGAAACACTTATAAGTATTTGTATTCTTATTTTTCCATATTTGATTCTCTTGTTTGTTTTCACTCTAAGTTGTTTCTTCCGTAAGTCAAGAAACACTTAGAAATATTTCCATACCTTGTTTCATATTTACATATTTCATTTATCTGTATTTCTGTCCTAAGTTGTTTCTTCCGTAAGACAAGAAACACTTTTCTGCACTTTTCTATTCTTTTATCTTGTGTATTTTACTTTTCATTCTAAGTTGTTTCTTCCGTAAGTCAGGAAACACTTAGAAACATTTTCGTTGCATTGTACTTTTATACCATTTTATTTTTCTTGTTTACTAAGTTATTCCTTCCGTAAGTCAAGGAATACTTAGACTATTTTACCTGTTCTGTTTTCTATTTTTGATCTGTTATTTTGTAACTGCTCCTTGGAACTGTTACCTATAACAGATACTTGTCACGGTAACCGTTATTTTATACCAGTAGCAGTATTAAACCATTTTATCAGTGACAAGCAAAGATGGTCAACACCCGATCTAATTCCGAGGACAGGAAGAAGTCCGCAGAGCCGGCGATGGGTCCTACAGGCCCAAATGCCTCCTCTCGGCAACAGTAGAGTGGCCATTAGCGACACCATGTTGGTAATATGGCCAATAGCAGTATTTTTTTAATTAAGTCATAAATAGGGTAAAATGTATAGTTATTGACACTAGCACAGTTATTGACACCTGTTTATTAAATTTCAAAATATTAAGATAACTCTTATTTAGTTCACTAATCTAAAAATAAAATATTGTACGCCAATGATCTAGTTATAAACGTAGTAATTTTCATAGGTCTGAGTTGGTAGTGTGAAACAGTAATGGCGATTACAGCAAGCCATGTGCAACGGTCGGTTAGCAAAGTGCAAATACTATCGGATTGTTAAGGTAATCGGCCTATAAGTTAGTTTGATTTCGGTACTTGCCCTACGAATATTAACTCTGGTAAGTTTTTAACATAAAAGTATATCCTAAATTGTAAGAATTAGGTGTAATCTATTCGAAAATTTCATTTCCTTGATTAATTTTCGGGGTGTCAACTACTACATATCGAAAATAAGTCAAAAACAGTTATTGGCAATAACTATATATCCATAGCGTCGAATAATTAGCACGGTTCTGATATTGCCAGCTTTATTTTCTTAAAGATAATATTTTAGGGATATAAAGTTTATTATGCTAGTGTTAGTAAATAGTCATTGACACCATGATTTCATAGTTTTAAATTAAGTGAAAATGAGATAAAATTAGATGATGTAGGTGTCAATAACTATTTCGTTTGGGTGTTAATAACTGATACTAACCCATTGCCGTAGGTGAGAGCTTCAACATGCCTAAAGTAGAAAAAGAAAAATTATACAAAAAACCGTACACCGAAGAAGATGTTCAAAAAGCACTGTCAGCTATTAAACAGGGCATGTCCAAAAAAATGGCTTCGAAAATATATAATGTTCCTAGGCCGACCTTGATATTTCGCTTAAGCGATAAATTCGTAAAAACATCTCATGGACCAAATCCTGTCTTGACCTTAAATGAAGAAAAGATACTTGTCTCCTGGATCCAGGTATGTCAACGTAAAGGATTTCCTCGTCGAGAAGATGACGTCGTTGCAAGCGTTCAACAGTTCTTAGAAAGTCACCCAAGAAATAATCCTTTCAAAAATAATTTGCCAGGCAAAGGTTGGTTCAAGGCTTTTCTTCGCCGCCACCCATGTTTGTCCAAACGTACCTCCGAGGGTGTTACACAAGCAAGTTCTGCCATTAGCGAAACCGATATTAAAAATTGGTTTGGAACCATAGAAAACTTTCTAATCGAAGAAGGACAAAGAAAAGTATTGGATGATGCATCAAGGGTGTTCAATGGAGATGAAACGAATTTCCAGCTGTGTCCGCAAGGGAAAAAGGTGTTGGCAATAAAAGGCTCCAAAAACGTATACGAAGTTGATGGTGGAAAAGCAAAGTCGACGTTAACTGTCATGTTTTCTTTTTGTGCCGATGGTACAGTTACACCTCCTATGATAATCTTTCCAAATAAAAGGAGGACCGTAGAAATTGCTAGATCAATACCAGATGAGTGGGGATATGCAATCAGCGAAACTGGTTGGATGAAGGCCGAAATCTTTTACGAGTATATCTCTAATATATTTTATCCAAGTCTGAAGAAAAAAGGAACTACTTTTCCAGTAATCCTTTTTGTCGACGGACATAAAACTCACCTTACGTACAAATTAAGTGAATTGTGTACAAAACTAGAAATAATACTCATAGCCCTGTATCCGAATGCTACACGCATTTTACAGCCGGCCGATGTTTCGGCATTTAAGCCTCTAAAAGAGGCTTGGAAAAAAGGAGTCCTTAAGTGGAGACGCGAACATCCAACAGAAGATCTGACCAAAGAAAAGTTTGCACCCATTTTAAAAGTAGTTTCAGATAACTGTCTTAAACCCAATACTATTACGCAAGGTTTTAGAGCGACCGGTTTATTTCGATGGACAGCGAGTTCCATTGACTTTACAAAGTGTTTGGGGCACGAAAATAAGAAAAACGATGTCTTACCTGCAGTCTCTACTATAAACTACACAACATTTTGTGATATTGTGGGAAATAATATTGTCTCTGAATTTGCTGCAAACAAGGATAGCGACGTATACAATGAGCAACCCTATTTGGACAAATTATTTCAAATATGGAAGGCTTTCCAAAATAGTGAAAGTAGTAGTGTCAATCACATAAACGAAGGTACGGATCAGTTTTCATACATACCGATAATTATTAAAGGCAATGGCACCTGCCTAAACAATATTGAGACAGGTGATTATGTGATTGATGACAACATCCTCAAAAAATATAAAGAATCTGACATTAATATCAACAACGACCAGAAGCTACTTAGAGACATAGATAATCAATTAGATGATGATTTAATGACAAATCTGACCTCCATTACAGCTGCTGTTATTGCTACAGACGGTAATTTCGCTACAGATTTGATTAGTACAACAGAAGTCCTTGATGATATAGAGGATAATTCTGCAGTAGATCTTAATGATACAAAAATCGTGGCTGACGTAGAAACTGTTTCCAACGAATTGCATACCACATTAGGCGATATATTGTACTGGCCGAGCACTCCAATAAGAAAAGGTAAAAGAGAAATTGAAAGAGTTCCGTTTGCCGTAACTTCAGCACAATTTAAAGAAATTCTTATTAAAAAAATGAAGGAGAAAAAAAATAAAGAAGAAGCACTTGAAGGGAGGAAGCGAAAAAGAGAGGAGAATAGAATTGCCAAAATAGCCAAAGAAAAAGAAAAGAAGAAAAAACAAACCTCAACCCTAAAAAAGCCAAAGATTAATATAATCTCTAACCAAATTATTCTAAATCCAAAAGAAACCTCAGAAACAGAAGTTACCACTACATCTGAGAAGAGTAAAAATCCGGATACTGACGCTAAATTAGAAGAGTTTGAGATCCTATTGCCGAATACGTCTTCAGTATTACTGGACCAAGAATCAAATGATCCTGCACTGGAAAAACCAAAAAGAGTTTTAAATGAGAAAGTAGAAAACGACAATGTTGAAACTGCAAAAGAAGAAGCGAATGAGGACAAGAACTCTGACACTAATATTACATCTCTTAGGCAAACCGAAAAGTTGCATAGTACAAATAAACAATCCTCAAAAGCAAAAGAGAATCCAGTTGACAAAGTGAAAAAAAAATTGTTTAAGATAGATAATGATGAAAACACAGCAGTTACGGAACATAGTATTTTAGAAAATGGACTTTGTTTTATTTGCACCTTTAACATATCTGACACGAAAAAGGGGATAGGTTGCTCCTGTTGTTCAAGACGTTATCACATCAGCTGTCTTGTAAGGAAACGTGGAATTGAAGAAAGATCTTCATTTAAAGATTTTATGTGCAATACTTGTAAATCAAAGAAACTAGCTAACGCCAAGCTAAACTAATATTTTTTTGTGTGAACTTATATTTGTTGTAGTTTTGTTTTTATTTACACTCCACAGAAGATTGTGATTTTGTTTTATTTAAGTATAGGTATGTTAGTGTTTTGTATTTATTTTTTGGCTATATAACTAGGACTAAAATTGTACATAAAAACCTCGAAGTATTAATGTTTAGAAACTTACTCTTTGTTAAAAATTTTCTCCCTGTATTTTTAAGAATTTTTATTCTTTTTATATTTTAATAACTTTTCATTAAAAATTGAATAATTATCTAGTAATTTTTCTTTCATTCTTACCTATTTAATAAATGGCAAAGAACAAGGACAAAATATACTGTCAATTATTATATCTAGCAGTGTCAATTACCATAATCTCCGTGTCAATTAATGTACTCACGATGCCTCTCGCATAATTTGTTTATTATTTTCTACAACAATTTTCTGTTAACATTTTGGTTAATAATTATAAAGAACGAAAAACAAACTGATGTACTGATGTAACTGATGCACCGTAAAAAGGTTTTAAGACAACCCTTTAGATTTTTTAGGCATCCTGTATAATAAAGCACTGCTTAAGGTGTCAATAACTGTGCGTCTTACCCTATCATATTTTTATCAATTTTTGAAAAATTATACAATAAATATATATTTAGATAACCCATGTAACTGTAATAACAGTTACTTTTTAAAAAAATTACATTTTATTACATATTACCTGCACATACCTTATTTCTGTGTATATACCAAAATTCCATTCAAGAGTGTATACTCGCAAGTACTTACATCTGGTCGACAGACTTTTTTCACTTTACCTATTTACCTCTCGTTCACTGACAAAGAATATAGAATGTAGACGCATTCATTTTATGATATTTATTTTAAATCCTTATTTTGTCTTTTACCATCAAGTGTATCAAAGTGAAAATTTTGATAAATATATTTCAAAATGACAAATCGAGCTTTTTGCAGTTCTAACGGATGCAAAAACTCAAAAGCAAAAAATAAAAATTTAAGTTTTCATCGTTTTCCTAAAGATGAAAGGTAAATTATAGTATTTTACTATACATATTTGATATGTATAGTAGACCGACTAAAGATCAAAATCCCCTACGTAAGCCATTATCTCATTTTAATATCCAAGTTGAAAACTATTTAAAGAATCATTTAAATTGGATTAAATCATGGAAATGTAAAGATATTGAAACTAACCCACCCTCTTTTAATGGTTTTTATCTAACAATTAATAGTAGTGTTTTAATGCAGTGAGACGAAATGAAAAAAGAGGGTAATGAATATTTATTAACTTCACGGCTTAACCAAGATCCGTTAGAAAATTTATTCGGAACGCTTAGAAATAGATCTGGTTATAATTCAAATCCAACTGCGATGCAATTAAGGCAAACTTTACAATATACTATGTATGCTAATTTAACATCTGTTTCTAAATTAACTAATTGCAAAGCTGACGAAACTATAACGCTACTAGCAATTCCGAATTTAATTGATCTACAAAAATCCGTCGATGAATTAAATGAAGATATTGAAGAAAAAAATGATGGACAAATAAGCTTTAATAATAAACGTATTGATTCTGTAACTGATTTAGAGGTTTGCGCTTTTATGGATACAGGGGATGAAATTTCAGAAAAACATGATGCAAATATTAAAAATACTATTTATTCTAATGATCCTTTAAACAAATGCTCACGGTTTTCAGATGTACAAGATTGTAATAGCGATTCTGATGATTCGATAATATCTTATAAGAAAGTTGATGAGTTTGTCGAAGATGAATTAGGTAGTACATCTAGGTTGAATGAAGTTTTTGATTGTAAATCATTCGATACAAATCTGACCATCAACGAGGAACTTTCAGAAACAAGTTTAAAATGTCTATCAATATTTGAAAGAGTATCAAATAATGCATCTTCGACTGCCTCAACTTCTCTTTATCTCAATTCAGTTAAGTACCTTGCCGGATATTTTGCATACAAATGTCTAAAAAAAAAACTAATTGTGAAAAGTGTGAAAATTATTTTGTTCGTAAAATTGTTAATTGTGTTTCAATGACAGATCTTTTATTATTTTTTAAAGCTTATAAAGTTCTCGAACATAAAACAAATATAGGAGAAGAGACAGGAAAAAGAAAAAAGGATGCAGCCTAGCACTAGCAAAGCGAACAACCCTGAAAATGAAAAAACTACAGAGAAGACAACAAAAATAGCGCCAAAACCACCGGCCATCATCTTAAAGACAGTCAACGAGCACCAGCGTATCTTCCAAAAGGCCGCTGAAAAGAAAATAGTATCCGTCAATAAGTTCCACTTATAACCAGGTTGACACTTATAACTATTATAACATACTTGATAATGAACTAACGGAAATAATGAAATACTGAAATTAAAGAAACCCGCGAGCAACAAACGCAATTACAAGAGGACATCATGGACGATGACACCCAAAAGAAGGAGCACCCAGGAGTCGAGACAGGAAAAAGAAAAAAGGATGCAGCCCGGCACCAGCAAAGCGAACAACCCCGAAAATGAAACAACAGAGAGGACAACAAAACTAGCGCCTAAACCACCGGCTATTATCTTAAAGACAGTAAATGAGCACCAGCGTATCTTCCAAAAAGCCGCTGAGAGGAAAATAATATCCGTAAACAAGTTCGCCCGATCAGGAAGAACAATTGTAATCCAAACAAAATCAAGAGAGGACTATCTAGGAATGGTCAAAGTATTAGAAAATCACGAACCAAGAGTCGAGTTTGTCGCATATCCAATAGATGGCGACAGAATGAAGAGAGTGATAGTCAGAGGGCTAGCCGCCACCACCGACCCAAAAATAATCAAAGACAGGGAGTAGAAGCAACTCGAGTCATAAATATAATATCAAAAAAGGAAGATAAGAATGTTCCTAGTCACAATCCGAGAGGAAGATGACCAAAAAATCAAAATGCTTACTAACATCTGCTACATGAAAATTCATGTAGAGGATGAAATAAAGAACACAAGAGAAACTATGCAGTGTTACAACTGCCAAGGATACTACCACAGCTCCAAAGCGTGTCATTGTGGAGCAAAGTGTGTCAAATGCGGCAAAAACCACATTAGTAGCGAATGCGACATGGAAGGCGAATTCATCCCTAAATGCGCCAACTGCAACGGAGAACACACGGCAAACTAACGTGGATGTGCTAAAGCGCCGAAAAGAAGACCACCAATTAAGACACAGCAGAAAAGCACACCAATAAGCAGTAAACCTACTAGCAACGGAGTCAGCTATGCGCAGGCTACAAAAAATCAAACCGATAAAGAAACCACGACTGCCGTAACAGAGGCGGCACCACTTATCGCTAACTTTAACAACGACATAAACGCCAAAATGGCACACTTCTCCACAATGTTGGAGCAACTTACCCAAGTAATGACTGTGATAAGCTCCTTCGGCAAGCAATGCTAGCACACCAATCGGGAGATCTACACATTGGGTCCTGGAACTCAGGTGGGATATTCACAAAAATAGCAGTATTTTTTTAATTAAGTCATAAATATCATATTTTATCAATTTTTGAAAAATTATACAATAAATATATATTTAGATAACCCATGTAACTGTAATAACAGTTACTTTTTAAAAAAATTATATTTGGCCACAAATACGGACAAAAGTTCTTAAGGTGGCCATATTACCTGCATATACCTTAGGTTAAATTATTCTGCGACAACTGTCCAGGTCAAAATAAGAATCGCCAAATTTTAGCTGCTATTTTATGGTTTCTGAAAACATCTGCTGCTGTAGAAATAGTTTCTATTGTATATCTTGAGTCAGGCTATACTTATATGCCTGTTGATTCAATACATGCTACAATTGAGTCAAACCTAAAAAACAAAATGATTTGGGCTCCTTCAGAATGGCCAACGATTATTGTTAATTCACGTACACAACCACAGCCCTACGAAGTAGAGGTATTAAATTATGCTGACTTTAAGGATTTCAAAGCTCTACAAAAAGCTATTTTCCCCGTACTAAAGAAAGATAGTAACGGAAATAGCATAAAAATATCCGAATTGAAGCTAATAGCTTTTGAAAAAAATTCTTCCACAGTGATAGCAAGGTAGTGTATAGTGTAGATATAGTGTAGATTTACGCAGAGAGATGGAAATTCAAGAAGCTTTAGAAGACTTATTTGAGCTCATTCACATGCCCCGAAATCAACCAAAACCACCAAACCCCCCACAAAACAAGGTACCCGCTAGAGGTCCTGGACCTTCCAACCAAGGTTCCCAGAAACGACCTACTGAGCAAGACTCTGGTGCATCACTAGATCCGGAAAGTGAAGAAATAAGAATTTGGGTTAAAGAACACAAGACAAGGCGATCAAACATTACTTCACCTTCGCTGGCACCGCTATACAACGAAGAATTAAAATTGTCTTCTAAAAAATACGAGGAACTAATGAATTTAATTAAAAATAATGTTATTCCAAATCGGTACCACGAAGAATACATCAAAATGAGATCAGACAGTTTGGAGCCTGATTAACTTGCTAAAACAGATCCTTGAAAAATATTCTACATCGTACTGATCACATACTTATCTCGATCCATGGAAAGCAATAAACCAACACCGAACACACATGTGCGAAATGATTCATTTTATTTATAATTTGGGTACTGATTTATCGTGTTTCTGTTTCTAACAAAAATAAAAATATGTACAATAATCAGTTTACTGTTTTCTCACGTCTCTCTAGGAAGGAACACGTCATTCACACAATGTCGATTTGATGAGACAATAAAAATGTTCGCTGCGTCTAGTAAGCGCCCTCCAAACTGAAAGACGAGCTTCTTTTGAAGTCGTGGAATAAACCGCAACAATTTGGTTCGCGACGAGTCACGATGAAACAGCACGCAAGCGGTTTTTTCTGCCGTACACTTTAACGAATATAGCGTTCGCATACCGTATGCATACCGTTTGGCTCGTATATGTGTACCGACCTTTATATAGCACAATTTAGGATTATTATTTTATTTATTATTGTAGTGTAGTCCTATCAGATCATTTTACAAAAATATCACATTATAGTAATAAGTACTACCAATAAATATAAAGGGGCTTCTGACATTTACGGTGTAACCCTCATCAATAGGCATACCTAAATATTTAAACAGGCCAGCCAAAAGGCGTAACCCACAAACTATGATGTAAAATTCTTTTTTCTTGTATTTGTAAGCAATAATATAAATTTTTGTTGTATTGATTTAATTCAGGAGATAAAGTGGTACATGCAAATAGTACAAGAAAATTGAAACTAGCTACATGGTACACGTAATTCAGTTTTTTAACCCTCCTGTAAAATTCATAAATTGTGGGTTATGCCCTTTGGCCTTTATACCATCGACATGTAACAATAGCATGTTCTATTTTACACAATATTTGTATTGAAGCAAAAGAAGATCAGCCACCAGATGATATGGAAAACATTGGTCAGTTAATTGAAGTTGGACAAATAAATCAACCGCTTGATAATCAAAATCTATATGGCATTGCAAGAGATGTTATTGTCCAAAATTGTTTCCAATAACAGTGGATCAAATAGACTAGTTTTTAAAATACGTATTAATGTAATAGCACTTACATTCGTCAATTTAACACAGCAAAATCCTTCAAATCTCAAAAAAAAAAATAAAGTTCTAACCTCGAAAGTTAATACTACAAAGAAAAAATTATATATTTTTTTTTCTCTAAGAGATTTTTCTCACCACAAGTATAAAATCTGTGAGTACAAATATTTAGTTAGTCTGAATAATTAACATTTAAGTTATCCACGTAAACAAGAATCAATTTTGGTTATAAAGCCACAACTTTTTACTGCTACCGTTTATCAGTTCTGATATCGAGGGGACAGGACCGGAGTAGGTTTTTGAGAATTATCGATGATAATAATTAAAAGTGGATAATTTTCCGCCTCTTGGGGCCCCTGAACAAGAACTGGAGCAAAGTTCATCAAATACAAATATAAAACAATCTTTTGCAACTGTTACAAATCAAAATGTACCTAAATTTCCATCCCAAAACACAAGCAATAGTTTTTCCTGCGCTGGAAAATACAAAGTTAGGAGACTATCTATTTGCAGTTGGTAATTTAATGCATCCAAAAAATATTCTCTTCTCTTCTAGAATGTCAAATGGTCGAATTTGCATTTATCTAACAAGCGAAACTTTAGTTAACAATTTTCTACAAATTAACAAAGGGATAATAACGGTAAACCACCAAAAAATTCAGGCTCGTAAATTAATGTCACCAAATGAAAGATTATTGATATCAAATGTTTGTCCTTCAATCCCACATTCAATTATTGAAAGTGCACTTTCTGGTTTGGGATTAACTTTGGTAACTCCAATAAATTTTTTAAAAATTGGTACATCAAATCCTAATTACAAGTTACAGAAGGCATACTTTTATTTCTCCCCCAGTCTCATCAATACCCGACTCAATAATTGTGAATTACCAAATGACATCATATCGTATATTTCTTGTAATGGAGAAGGTACTAATTGTAGGCAAGCGGGACATTCGGCTGAAAATTGCCCAACTACTAAGGAAACTCAACATCTCAAACACAAAATGCTGCTCCAACTACTTCAACTGATCCAATAGACAATGAATACATTCCCCTAACGCAAATCATATCTTCCTCGGCTCCTACACTATCGACTAAACCGGATATCCATATTTTACCATCTACTCATGTTACAGAAAGCACTGATTTTCAACAAATATCCCACGTTCCTCCCTCAAACAAACGATATCGCTCTGAAATTATAACTCCTCCACCAAATGATACTCCAGTAAATAACCCCTTTCCAGACCCTAAATTACAAAAAACCAAAGTCTTCAATCACAGACATAGGAACCATTAAAGTAACTGACGATATAAACAATTTAGCTAGACGAATATATGAAGATACTTCAGTAAACCATTCAATATCTTATGAAACATTAGTAGATATACTGGAAAATGCTCATGGTTCCCCTGACCCAGTAAGCTTAATAAAAACTTATATAAATGATCTAGAAAACCTATTGAAACTTTTAAATCAACTACATGAAAATTTATCACATAGGAAATCAAAAAAAAGATGCACTAGACTTCGAAACAAAATACTTAAATCCATACAATCAGAAACTAACACCGAATACGATAATGAAATTGAAAAAAAATATATTATAGTGGCTTTCTCAATTATGCAGTGGAAGCTACGAGGGTATTACACTGGCCTTGAGATATTACAACAAATGATTAAAAAACTTGCTCCAGCCATACTTTGTTTACAGGAAACTCATTTTAAAAATACTAAAGTTCATAATTTAAAACACTAAACATGCACATGTAAAAATAGAGAAAATGTAGACCATGCTAGTGGTGGCGTAACAATTTACACTCAATCATCCATCGATGTAGACATTCTTCAAATCAATACACAACTTGAAGCGGTCGCAATTACTATCAAAGGGCCTTTAAAAATGAACATATGTAATATATACATTCCACCTACACAAAACTCAAGCAATAATGAAATCTCAGACTTGATTAAACAATAACCTTCACCTCGTCTAATAGTTGTTAGATTTAGAGATTTTAATGCACATAATTACATATGGGGATCAAAAATAATTACTCCATTAGGTCGTAGAATCGAAATAATGTTGGACAATTTTCAGTTAAACCTACTAAACGATGGAAAATCCTCTGTCATAGACCTTTCAATATGTGATCCAAATTGTCAGCTACCTTATCTTGGGATGTACTTTCGGATTTAAATGATAGTGACAACTTTCCGATTGTAATAACAAATCCTAACAGTATACAATACTCTTGTAATGTTGAAAAATTAAAATATCAATGCAAATAATCTAGTTTTAAATAAAATGAATGCATTATATGAAATTTTACAATCAAATAATAATATTGATAGTCAAATTCAAGAGTTTTCGGTATCAGAACAGAACAGAAAAGAGATGAAAGAGGACGGAAATTACGAAAACGATGCCAATACTGCTCCCGAAATAAAAAAAGAGTTCTATCATTATACCATTGCCTTATGTGTCAGGAAAAACCAGGTTCATGTGTTGGGACATGTTTTGCAAATTTTCACAAGACCTAAAAATATTTTACTTATATTAGCCTCTTTTGTATGTATGCGAGTATAAGAACATATATTTTAAATCTTCTCCCTGTGACATACATGTAAGCCATGCAAAAATGTTTCATTATTTCAATATAATTTAGTATTAATAATTACTAATAAACATTTATGAATTATTTTTTAGAAGTTTTATTAAAAAATAAGTCTCAGGCCAGAGCATAAGTCTTAGGATCAGACATCCGCACGCAACGTGTTAAATTCGTCAGTCCCTTGGTGGAATTCTGAATGTCAAGAAGCTATTAAACTTTCAAAAACAGCATTAAATCGATTCAGGAAATATAATACACTTGAAAATAAATTAGAATTCAAATGACTAAAAGCACCAGCTAGATTTATAATTAAAAGCAGTAAACGTGAATAATGGAAAAAGTTTGTTTCAGAATTAAATTCATCTACACCAATTAATAAAGTATGGCAAATAGTACGAAAGATATCCGGGAAAAATACCCCAAACCACATAAACTTCTTAGAAGAAAAACAAAAAATATACACTTCCCCTCTAGACATAGCCAATATTCTAAGCTAATAGTTTTGAAAGATTCTCAAGTGATGATGTTCTTCCTACAGATTTTTTGACCAAAAAAGAAAGAGAGGAATCCAAAGGTATTAATATACCGCCTGATGACTTTTCTCTTTTAAATTATCCCATAACCATAGATGAATTAGAATACTCACTCAATAAAACGAAAAACTCTTCTCCCGGTCCTGATAACATCCCTGCAATATTTCTTCAAAAACTTCCTTCATCTGCAAATAAACACTTGCTGAATATCTATAATAAAATATGGAGACATAGCAAGTTTCCAAAAATCTGGAGTTCATCTATCGTCATCCCTATTTATAAACAAAATCAACCAAAATCTCTGTCACATTCATATAGACCTATTTCTCTAACTTGTGTAATGTGTAAAGTTCTCGAGAAAATCATATCCAACAGATTAATGTGGTTTTTAGAAAATAATAAATTACTTGTCCCGGAACAAAGCGGATTCCGAAAAAATCGTTCAACACTGGATAATCTTATTAGTTTAGAGTCTGAGATTCATGAAGCAATAGCATGTGGACAAAAATGTATCGAAGTATTTTTTGACATAACTAGAGCATACGATACAGTCTGACGACATGGTATTATTCAAACACTAAGTCGATAGGGAATAAAAGGTAATATAGCACAATTTATAAAAAATTTCCTATCTCATCGAACTTTTAATGTACGAGTTAACGGTACTTTATCTAATACAAAAATTCAAAAAAACGGAATTCCCCAAGGATCTAATTTAAGCGTCTCCCTATTTCTTATTGCAATAAATAATATTATCTCCATTTGTGACTTACCAGTAAAAGCTAGACTCTTTGCAGATGACAATCATTTTTGTTAAGGGGATAAATGATAAAACCATTCAGACCTATCTACAGAAAGTGCTATGGAATCTCGAATTATGGACAAATTCCACAGGTCTTCAATTATCAACAACAAAATCAAAGGCTATGTTATTTTCAAAAAAAAAAAAGAAGTTATATCTCTCCAGAATTAAAACAATTTAATAAAGAAATAAAATATGTTGAGAAAATTAAATGTCTAGGCATGACATTTGACAACAGATTATCCTGGAACCACCACATTCATGATCTAAAAAGTAAGTGTCAATCTGCAGTTAACATTATAAAAACTGTTGCACACAACACGTGGGGAGCAGATAGTAATACACTGACCCTTATGTACAAGTCATTGATCAGGTCCAAACTCGACTACGCTTGTATTATTTATGATTCAGCAAAACCCTATATCATAAAACAACTCGATCGAATACAAAATAGTGATTTGCGAACTATACTAGGTGCCTTTTATACTAGCCCTACTAAAAGTTTACATTGTGAAGCTGGAGAAGTCCCCCTGGAATTCCGAAGAAAACAACTTTCACCAATACGCGGCATCAATACAGGCAAATCCTATGAATCCTGTTAACCACTATGTAAATTTAGACCGTTTTAGGAATATCTTTAAAATATATGCTAGGCTTGACCTTCCTTTTTATGAAAGGGTAAATAGATACCTCAATGAACTTGAATTCAAATTTCCAGATACCTATTGTATACCAGATATTAACACTGTTCCCCTTTGGACTATTCCCATCCCATATATCAATACCAAACTCTCCATGTATAAAAAAGCAGATAATCATCCCAAAGCATTATATCAATATGTCCTCCAAGAACTCAAGACATACAGTAACCATAATCTTATATATACCGATTCCTCTAAAACTATAGATGGAGTGGGAGCAGCATTTATGTCTAATAAAACAAAAATATTAATGAGACTCCCTAAATTAACATCCATTTACACAGCCGAGTTAACCGCTATTCTCAATGCAATAAATTTCGTGATAGAAAATAGTATCAAAAACCCTGTCATTATTTCGGATTCCCTAAGTTCTGTAATTGCCCTAAATAACTTATATCCTACCCATCCAAGTCTACTACTTATTAAATCAGCATTAAGCCAACTGCAAACTATGAACATAAAAGTCAACTTTGTATGGATTCCTTCCCATATCGGTATTGCTGGTAATGAAGAAGTAGATTCCTTGGCAAAACTAGCAATCTCGAGTTCGGAAGCTGTAGAAATCAGAAGTGTTCCACGTCTAGATATAAAACCTATAATCAAGAACTTAATAATCAATGATTGGCAGACTAAGTGGAATCAGTCAACATCCAAACTACGAGAAGTAAAACATTCCTTATTACCTTGGAAATCAACCCCAAATAAGCGTATACATCAAACCATCCTATCTCGTCTGAGAATAGGCCACACCGCCGATAACATCCCAATGGTTTTTCTTAACCATTTACCTGAGAATGCACACAATCATCTTCTTAACATATTTAATATTATTTGGACAGAACAGAAGAACAGAAATCTTATCTCGGAGCCATCAGCGATCTTAGAAACATGGAAATCATACATAGAAAAATTATTTGCATCTGACAGGACTGATGATCACCTATATGGAGAAGGAGAAACAGGACCTTCAATCCTTAAATCGGAGATAGAAGATGCCATTGCAGCACTAAAAAACAATAAGTCAGCAGGTCCGGACAATGTACCCTGCGAAATATTAAAGATCCTATGTAAATCAGACAAACAGTTCCTTGATAATCTAGTTGAACTTTTTAACAACATATATAATAGCGGTAAAATCCCGGAGAACTGGCTGCAGTCAACATTTATTACAATCCCGAAGAAACCAAAGGCCCAGAGCTGTGATGACTACCGGCTTATAAGCTTGATTAATCATGTCACTAAAGCGTTCACTAAGATCATTCATAGAAGAATATATGATAAATGTGAGTCAAATATTGATAGATCGCAATTTGGCTTTCGGAAAGCACTTGGAATTAGAGAAGCAATTTTCGCTCTCCAGGTGCTTATACAGCGGTGTAGAGACGTTGATAAGGACGTGTATTTGTGCTTTGTGGATTTTAGAAAAGCATTTGACAATGTCAATCATGAACAATTGATAGATATTCTGCGAAAGACAGGTATTGACGACAAGGACATTCGAATTGTGGCAAACCTATACTGGGGTCAAACAGCAAGAGCAAAAATTGGCAACGAACTCACTAAAAGTGTGCAGATCAAAAGAGGTGTCCGTCAGGGTTGTATATTATCCCCACTCCTATTCAATATTTATTCCGAAGAAATATTTAATAAATGTATGGAAAATGCAAATGAGGGCATAAAAATAAACGGCGAGTTAACAAACAATATAAGATATGCCGACGACACGGTGATCCTTGCCAGTACCATAGACGAATTACAGCAGGTAATGGAAAGAGTGTATTCAGTTAGTGAGGAATACGGCCTGAGCCTCAACTTCAAGAAGACAAAGTGGATGCTGATAAGCAGGAAGCAACAGCCTGCTCGACAGTTACGGATAAGTAACATGCTAATTGACCATGTAGAATCTTATGTGTACCTTGGCACCAACGTAAATGCAAAATGGGAACAGGCCACAGAAATTAAGGCGAGAATAGAACGAGCTAGAGCAGCATTTAGCAATATGAAAAAGCTCCTCATAAGCAGGGATTTGTCTCTTCCCCTAAAACTACGTCTAGTTAAATGCTACATTTTTCCGATCTTACTGTATGGTGTGGAGGCCTGGACGCTGACGGAGACGCTCACGAGAAAACTAGAAGCATTCGAAATGTGGGTGTACCGACGCATTCTTCGTATATCCTGGACCGAACATGTCACCAACACAGAGGTAATCCAAAGAATCGGAAAGGAGAAAGAAATCGTGAATACAATTAAACAAAGAAAGCTTGAATATCTAGGCCACATATTGAGACACGATAAGTA
Source organism: Diabrotica undecimpunctata (assembly GCF_040954645.1). NCBI lineage: Eukaryota > Metazoa > Arthropoda > Insecta > Coleoptera > Chrysomelidae > Diabrotica > Diabrotica undecimpunctata. Next base: position 300,527 of record NW_027311922.1, on the reverse strand, counting down.
CCGTCTACTGCAATTGATTGTCCAGGGAAAAATAGACAGTAAGCGAGGGCCAGGCAGGAGAAGACACTCGTGGCTCCAAAATCTGAGGAAGTGGTTCGGGCTCACATCGGTCGAACTATTCAGAAGCGCCGCAAATAAGATCAGAATTGCCATGTTAATAGCCAACGTTCGCAACGGACAGGGCACTTGAAGAAGAAGAAGAAGGACAGAACAGAAATTTCCAACAGCATGGAGAGATTCTATTATAATACCTATATTAAAACCAAAATGCCCCAAAACAGATCCTGAGTCTTATAGACCAATTGCGCTAACATGTACTGCATGCAAACTGTTAGAAAAAATGGTCAACCGTCGTCTCCTCTGGACACTTGAAGATCGAAATATTATTATTCCAGAACAAAGTGGTTTCCGACAAAATAGATCAACTCTAGACAATATTATAGACCTAGAAAGCAGTGTACATGAAGCCTTCTCCCTTAATCAAAAATGTATTGGAATATTCTTCGACATTGAAAGAGCCTTTGATA